>NW_027142498.1:183389-460381 GCF_026170545.1 Melanerpes formicivorus | reverse complement strand
AAACGAGCCAAAGAAGTGCCCCTGTACTCTGCATTGGTTTGGCCACTCCTTGAGTACTGAGTCCAGTTCTGGGCCCCTCAGGTTAAGAAGGACATTGAGAGACTTGAAGGGTGTCCAGAGAAGGGCAACAAGGCTGGGGAGGTGGCCTTGAGCACAAGCCCTTGTGAGGAGAGGCTGAGGGAGCTGGGGGTTGTTTAGCCTGGAGAAGAGGAGGCTCAGGGGTGACCTCATTGCCCTCTACAACTACCTGAAGGGAGGTTGTAGCCAGGAAGGGGTTGATCTCTTCTCCCAGGCACCCAGCACCAGAACAAGAGGACACAGTCTCAAGCTGTGCCAGGGGAAGTTTAGCTGGAGGTGAGGAGAAAGTTCTTCACTGAGAGAGTCTTTTGTCATTGGAATGGGCTGACTGAGGAGGTGGTGGAGTCACCATCCCTGGAGGTGCTCAAGAGGAGATGGATGTGGCACTTGGTGCCATGGTCTAGTCATGAGGTCTGCAGGTGACAGCTTGGACTCAGTGATTCTCAAGGTCTCTTCCAGCCTTGGCAATACTGTGAGACTGTGATACTGTGAAGAGGATTAAGAAGGTAAGGAAAGAGTGAGGGCAGCTTTGGGAGGGTGTCTATAAAATCTCTCTGATCTGCTGCTGTGCCACAATCACACCAAATTTTAGAACTGCCTGCTGGTGCCCTCCTCTTTCATGCCACCTCTTCCTGCTGTCATGGTGTTACCCCCTGCCCACCTCCCTGAGGCGAGAGCATGGCCTCCAACAGCAACCGAGGTGAAGGGGGTGGGAGGGAAGGACTGCGTGGAGGGACATAAAGAAACTGCTCAGCTCTGCTCAGATGGAAGGGGGGGTTGTACCCTACTGAGGTCTAGAAAAACAAGTGGAAATTGTAGCCATAAGTTTTGAATGAATAACATAACTATTACACACACACACACACAAAATAAACCCCAACCCCAACCCCACCACTCCGCTTCTGCAGCTCTGAGGAGAAAACAGCATTTGATTAAAAGACCAAACATGTATGGGGTAACTTTTTCATTTCCTGTTCATGATGAAGGTATTACTGACATTATTTAAGCTGTGCTGAAGACATATAACGAGAGTCCAAGCAGATATAAAAGTTCTCTTGGAATGTTATTTATAGCTCCTCGCTCCCCAACGCCAACCCTTAATAAGGTTTACGAGAGACCAGTGGAGACTGTGAATTGTTGGGCTCCTAATTTAAATCATGTTGCTGACTCCATTTGTTTCCTGCACATTGATCTGATGGTCAGATAAAGCTGATAAAATTCTCCAAGCCCGAGAGAGATTTGTTTCCTGTCAGTGGGAATCTTAACCATTAGCAAGACCAGGAGTGAGGGTGTTGGGAAGAAAGCCACAGGCAGTAATATACGACCCTGGAATACTTCTTTCCCCCCCACTCCCCTCTTTATGTAAATGCTACAGTATGTGATGAATTGCTCATGCAGCCCATTTAACTGGCTCTTCTGGAAAGTGTTTATTTGCAGTCACCTCCATGTCAGCAGTGAAATGAGCTGGGACTGAAATTTCATTAAGAAAGTCATATTTCATTGCTGCCGCCCCAGCCATCATCGCTCTGCAGACATTCAGTACAAAACCTATAGGATGTTTGAATAACAGCAATAATAACAGGAGAACAGCTATGGCAAAAAATGGGCATGAGCCAGACAGGATATTCACTGTTAGTGCACTGGCCATACCAACAGCTTGGGCTCTTGGGGGACAAAGAGCTGGGAGAGGATGTGGCTCTTAAACTTTGAATTCCCTTTGATTTCACCCATTTCGAGCCACAGCCTTCATTTCCTTCAGTGCAAAGTAAACCACAAGGTACCTGCCTCGTGCCAAACTCAGCCCTCCTGCTGTAAACCTGAAGGAGAAAGCCAAGAAGAGAGGGAAAAGCTATGAGGATCCTCCTTAGGATGTCTGCTCCAAACGTGTGCCTCAGGACAGGAGAAGATTTTCCCTCTGTGAAGAGCGAGGGTAGGATAGGATAGGATAGGATAGGGTAAGGTAGGATAGGGTAGGATAGGATAGGATAGGATAGGATAGGATAGGATAGGATAGGATAGGATAGGATAGGATAGGATAGGATAGGATAGGATAGGATAGGATAGGATAGGATAGGATAGGATAGGATAGGATAGGATAGGATAGGATAGGATCAATAAGGTTGGAAGAGACCTCAAAGATCATGATGTCCAATCTGTCACCCAAAACCTCATGACTAAACCATGGCACCAAGTGCCACGTCCAATCCCCTCTTGAACACCTCCAGAGATGGGGACTCCACCACCTCCCTGGGCAGCACATTCCAATGGCTAACAACTCTCTCTGGGAAGAACTTTCTCCTCACCTCCAGCCTAAACTTTCCCTGGCACAGCTTGAGACTGTGGGGGTTGGACTGGATGATCTCCAGAGGTCCTCTCCAAGCCAGATGCAAGTATTGCAGCTTGCTTCTGAGTCTGTGTGTGGCACTTGCACCAGACCACTGAGGTGACAGTGGGAAGAAAAGTTAGGCTGCAGTATTTGCATCTGGCTGTGTTATGAAGGTAACCATGGGTTTAGAAGTCTCATTTTCACCTGATTTCAGAATAGTGGGGGGCTTGGAGAGGACCTCTGGAGATCATCAAGTCCCACCCCCCTGCCAAAAGCAGGATCACCCAGGGCAGGTCACACAGGAACACATCCAGGGGGTTTTGAAGGTCTCCGGAGAAGGAGATGCCACAGTATCTCTGGGCAGCCTGCTCCAGCATCCTCAAAGTAAAGGAGTTTATCCTTAAGTCTTCAGAGAAGGAGACTCCACAACCTCCCTGGGTAGCCTGTTCCAGGGCTGCAGCATCCTCAAAGTGATTTTTTCCCCCTTAAGTCCAAGTGAAACCTCCTGCGTTCTACTTTGTGCCTGTTGCCCCTTGTCCTGCCACTGGGCACCATTAAAAAGAGCCCAGCCTCATCCTCTTGACCTCCCCCTTTAAGATATTGATCAGCATTGACTGGATGCCCTCTCAGGCTGCTCTTCTCCAGGCTAAACAGCCCCAGATCTCTCAGCCTCACCTCATAAGAGAGATGTTCCAGTCCTCTAACCATCTTTGTGGCTCTCTGTCAGACTCTCTCCAGCAGTTCCCTCTCCTTCTTATACTGGGGAGAGTGGAGTGGAGTGGAGTGGAGTGGAGTGGAGTGGAGTGGAGTGGAGTGGAGTGGAGTGGAGTGGAGTGGAGTGGAGTGGAGTGGAGTGGAGTGGAGTGGAGTGGAGTGGAGTGGAGTGGAGTGGAGTGGAGTGGAGTGGAGTGGAGTGGAAGAGACCTTCAAGATCATCACGTCCAACCCATCAACCAATCCAACCCACCTATAAAGGACACTGCTGCTCACTGCAGGCTTGAACCCATGACCCTGAGATTAAGGGTCCTATGGTCTACCAACTGAGCCCAGACCTGAACACTGCTTAGGCCATACCTTGAGTCCTGTGTCCAGTTCTGGGCCCCTCAGTTTAGGAAGGAGGTTGACTTGCTGGAATGAGTCCAGAGAATGGCAACAAAGCTGGGGAGGGGTCTGGAGCACAGCCCTGTGAGGAGAGGCTGAGGGAGCTGGGGTTGCTTAGCCTGGAGAAGAGGAGGCTCAGGGGAGACCTTCTTGCTCTCTACAACTCCCTGAAGGGAGGTTGTAGACAGGCAGAAGTTGGTCTCTTCTCCCAGGCAGCCAGCACCAGAACAAGAGGACACAGTCTCAAGCTGTGCCAGGGGAAGTTTAGGCTGGAGTTGAGGAAGAAGTTCTACACAGAGAGAGTGATTGCCCATTGGAATGTGCTGCCCAGGGAGGTGGTGGAGTCACCATCACTGGAGGTGTTCAGGAGGAGACTTGATAGGGTGCTTGGTGCCATGGTTTAGTTGATTAGATGGTGTTGGGTGATAGGTTGGACATGATGATCTTGAAGGTCTCTTCCAACCTGGTTTATTCTGTTCCTTTCTAGCTTAGTTGCTGATGCAAAACGTTTGGGCAAACTCAACAGTGCTCCAGGTGTGGCCTCACCAGGGCAGAGTAAAGGGGACAGAAAACCTCTCTTAACCTGGTAGCCAGACTCTATGTGCACCCCAGAACAGCCTTGGCCTTTTTGGCCATGAGGGCACACTGCTGGCCCATGGTGAGCTTGCCCACTAGGACAAGACGTCATAGAAGGAAACAATTTTTGTGGGGGGCACTGAGGAAACAGTGTTTGGAAATAGCAGCCTGGTAAGGAGCAGAGCCTGGAGCATTTTCCTGTCTTGGAGAGATTAACGATAAGTGTAGTTCTATTCCTATTTTCTGTCAGTCAGAAAGGTCCCCAAGGGAAGACAGGAGGGCAGAAATGAACAGGGCTCAGAGAGAACAAATAAAATACATCACAGAATGAGGGGTGAGAGTCTGGGGGTTGTTTATGCCTTCGAATATATCACGAGGAGCCAAATGAAAAGCAGAGTATCAGAGGCAATGGCACCAAAGGGGGACCTCGAACGACAAGCAGCCTTTAGCTTATCTACACCTTGCCTCCCAACAGTGTGATTCAAACCCTGCAGAAGTCAGTGTGTGTCAAGCCCTAGGCTCTGGAGGCTTTAACTCAGCTGCTCAGTGTTTTACAGGCCCTCTGGAGCAAGAGAAACCTAGCTTGCCCCCTCCCATACACCGCATAAAGCCTCCCCAATGGCACCTCTGCTCTGCTGACTGCACTCTTTCCTTGGTTTAATTGTTCCATGTGTATCCCCGAGAAACCTCACTCCCCAGCTCAGGATAAACTCGTGCTTCCCCTGCTTGCCAGGAGAAAATGAAAAGTAAAGCCCCATCAATTTTATGGCTCATAATTGTGGATAAAATGCAATATATTTTGGCTCGTATAAATTTGCTAGCAAATTATAGTCAATAAAACCCTGGTGAGCCATTTGAAAGCATAAATCCCACCCCCTCCCACACCCCCCCCCCCCCATGCTGAACACAGAAAAAAAGAAGAGAAACCCCAAATAAAGCCCATAAATTACCACCAGGAAAAAAAAAAAGGAGGAGGAGGGATTTCATCAAAGAGCCAACCTCTGCCCATGGAATGTTTCAATAGGCCTGGATTGATGGCCTTCTGGGAGATGATTTAGGATCCCCAGTTTTCTGCAACAACAACAACAACAAAAATATGCTCAGCAGGGCTCCCCTGGATGAAATAGCTTTTGACAAAGGCAGAAATAAATAATTAAGGGGAAATCCATCTGAGAGCTCAGGCAGGCAGTGCCACGCACAGTATCACAGTATAACTAAGGTTGGAAGAGACCTTGAGGATCATCGAGTCCAACCTATCAACACAGACCCCATGGCTAGACCATGGCACCAAGTGCCACGTCCAATTCCCTCTTGAACACCTCCAGGGATGGGGACTCCACCACCTCAATGCCTCAAAAGGCTCAGCCCTGGCTGGAAACATGCAGGCAGGGTATTTGCTGCATAGGAATTGTGTAGGGAATTCTAAGCTTTGTAAGGAATAGAATAGAATAGAATAGAATAGAATAGAATAGAATAGAATAGAATAGAATAGAATAGAATAGAATAGAATAGAATAGACCAGGTTGGTAGAGACAGTACAGTATCACAGTATAGCTAAGGTTGGAAGAGACCTTAGGATCATCGAGTCCAACCTATCAACACAGACCTCATGACTAAACCATGGCACCAAGTGCCACATCCAATCCCCTCTTGAACACCTCCAGGGATGGGGACTCCACCACCTCCCTGGGCAACACATTCCAATGACCAACAACTCGCTCGGTGAAGAACTTTCTCCTCACCTCGAGTCTAAACCTCCCCTGGCACAGCATGAGACTGTGTCCTCTTGTTCTGGTGCTGCTTGCCTGGGAGAAGAGACCAACCCCTTCCCGGCTACAACCACCTTTCAGGTAGTTGTAGAGGACAATGAGGTCTCCCCTGAGCCTCCTCTTCTCCAGGCTAAACAACCCCAGCTCCCTCAGCCTCTCCTCACAGGGCTGTGCTCAAGGCCTCTCCCCAGCCTTGTTGCCCTTCTCTGGACACGCTCAAGTGTTTTGATGTCCTTCTTAAACTGAGGGGCCCAGAACTGGACACAGGACTCAAGGTGTGGCCTAACCAAAGCAGAGTACAGGGGCAAAATCTTTGCCGCACGCTGAGGCCGCAGCCGCAACTGCACCGCGCGCCGCAGGAACCCTCCGGCCCCCGCGGACCGAGGGTCGCCTCTTGGAGAGCTTCCCCTTCCCTGCTCCTCTTCCAGAAAATCAACCGTGGGAAATCCCACCAAAGGTTGCATAGTGAGAGAGGAAAGGAAGACAGCTGGAGGGGTCACTTTTAGGGATGAATTCACCTGTGGGGCTTCATAGGCATTGTCTTTAGGTAAGAAGACAATGATCAGACTAGTTTAAAGGCTGGGGAGAGGTCTGGAGCACAGCCCTGTGAGGAGAGGCTGAGGGAGCTGGGGTTGCTTAGCCTGGAGTAGAGGAGGCTCAGGGGAGACCTTCTTGCTCTCTCCAACTCCCTGAAGGGAGGTTGTAGCCAGGTGGGGGTTGGTCTCTTCTCCCAGGCAAACAGCACCAGAACAAGAGGACACAGTCTCAAGCTGTGCCAGGGGAAGTTTAGGCTGGAGGTGAGGAGAAAGTTCTTCCCAGAAAGAGTAATTGGTCACTGGAATGTGCTGCCCAGGGAGGTGGTGGAGTCCCCATCCCTGGAGGTGTTCAAGAAGGGATTGGATGTGGCACTTGGCACCATGGTTTAGTTAGTCATGAGGTGTTGGGTGACAGGTTGGACTTGATGATCTCTGAGGTCTTTTCCAACCTTATTGATTCTATGAAAGGTTAAGCATTCCCAAATCACAGAGGGATGATTATGTTATGCAGGTCACACAGAGCAGGGAAGCCTGTGCATAGACAGGATCTGTAATCATAGCTGGAGGCACAGAGTCACTCACCTGCCCTGATTGTAGGGCTCTGTTTCACAGACCTTGCCACATTTATCAGCAGTAGCTGAAGATGTTGCTCTTTCCACATGCCAACAGTCACCAGGCATGAATCAGAGCATGCACCTGTCACAGGTCACAGGCCAGGTTGCTAAGCTGAAGTGAGGTGACAAGAGTTAATATGTCAGGCTGTGAGTTATGGCAGCTGAGGAGGAAACTTGTGCCTTTTTGAGTGCTAAAGGGATGGGGTAGAGGGGGAAAAAAGCCCTCTTCAATCACCCTTTAACAGCTCCCACAAAAATCACCAAGGCTGGGTCCATGGACTCTCTTCTGAGAAGGTATCTGCTGCTGGGTGATAGGAGAGAGAAGATCATGAGCTGGGTGGACATTTGCTGGAGGACATAGGATGGTTTTTCTCACGATCTTGTTACTCCCTTAGTATTGCTAAGAAGCAGAGGCATATATTGGTTGCATGGTTTAGTTGGTTGGGTGGTGTTGGGTGATAGGTTGGACACGATGATCTCGAAGGTCTCTTCCAACCTGATTTATTCTATTCTATTCTATATGAAGATGTAAAGACCTCTGGGAATGATCAAATATTTGTGTCCTTCCAGTATCTTAAGGGGGCCTACAAGAAATCTGGGGAGGGACTTTTGAGGGTTTCAAGGAGTGATAGGACTGGGGGGAATGGAACAAAACTACAAATGGGTAGATTGAGATTGGCTGTGAGGAAGAAGCTGTTCCCCATGAGGGTTCTGAGAGACTGGCACAGGTTGCCCAGGGAGGTGGTGGAAGCCTCCTGCCTGGAGGTGTTTGCAGCCAGGCTGGATGTGGCTGTGAGCAACCTGCTGTAGTGTGAGGTGTCCCTGCCCATGGCTGGGGGGTTGGAACTGGCTGAGCCTTGAGGACCCTTCCAGCCCTGACAATTCTATGATTCTGTGAAACAGGCTGACAGAGCTGGGCTGTGAGTGCAATGTACTAGGCAGCAGGTTGAGGACTGTCCTCCCTCTCTACCATGCTGCCCATCCTTACACAGCCCATGATCCTCACACATAGGGATAGCCAACAGGATGAGTGGGAGCAGGGCAAACACCTTCTGCTGAGCACCTATACTGCTGGGCTCAGCACCAAGCACTCAAGTTCTCTCATTGTCCGTCTGACTCCTGAGAAACAGAACCACAGAATCACCAAGGTTGGAAGAGACCTCCAAGATCACCAGGTTCAACCTATCACCACATACCTCATGACTAAACCTTGAGTTCTGTCTCCAGTTCTGGGCCCCTCAGTTTAAGAAGGACATTGAGAGACTTGAAGGTGTCCAGAGAAGGGCAAGGAGGCTGGGGAGGGGTCTGGAGCACAGCCCTGTGAGGAGAGGCTGAGGGAGCTGGGGTTGTTTAGCCTGGAGAAGAGGAGGCTCAGGGGAGACCTTCTTGCTCTCTACAACTCCCTGAAGGGAGGTTGTAGCCAGGTGGGAGTTGGTCTCTTCTCCCAGGCAAGCAGCACCAGAACAAGAGGACACAGTCTCAGGCTGTGCCAGGGGAGGTTTAGGCTGGAGGTGAGGAGAAAGTTCTTCACTGAGAGAGCCGTGAAGGTGCAGTTTGGGTAGATTCCCCATTTCTATCCCTTGGATTCTTCTTGTTTATTTCTCCTGTGTGAGGACTTCACCCTAGGCCCCCAACCTTTCAAATTCCATGGCACAATAACACACAGACACAGGCAGCTGGGGGCTGAGCCCATGCCCACGCAAGCCCGTAGATGAAAGGACACTGCTGCCTTTGCTAAATATTGGATTGAGCCCTTGCCTAAACCCAAGGAAGACAAATGGAAAAGAAAATGCTCACAACCTTCTTTGTTTTCCTTTGTTTTGACAGCAAACAATTGGCAGAAAAGGCTGGTGAATATATTTGAGTGACCAAGTCTCTTTCTCAGCAAGTTTTATCAGGACCTAGAAGAAAATAACCTTGCTTCAGCTGACTCTTTCTTGTGCAGCACAACAGAGACTCAGCTGACAGAGCTGCAGGAAGGAGGGCTAAGAAAACTGAAGCAGGGAGGAAGATTTTTCAAGAAATTAATTTAAACTCACATTGCAGCTCTGGAAGCCTCCCAGCTAAGAGTGCTGAGGCAGAACAGCTGGCTGAAAGGAAGGAAGTGTGTCTTTGGAAAGGTAATTTGTAAGCATTAAGCACGCAAGGTTTGCTATCCATCATCTAGCCCTGCTCCAAAACACTTTACAAGCACCAGGCATGGTGCCCATGCCTGTCCAGAAGGACCAGGGAGCATTTCCCAGCTCCTCTGCCTAGGTATTCATGCCAGCTACATCCAGTGTTATGTTGGGAGCACACCCAGCTACAGCCTGGAGTAGAAACCCCACCTTATGGCCCAGGAGGTAACTGCAAAGTGTCCCTGCTGCTCCCCTGATCTGGACAGAGAGGATGTGCCCAGAGCCAGCTCACCCCATACTCTTACATTTGTGGCTGCAGCAGTGCAGGGGAAGGCATTCATCACCACCTCATTCACTGTTCCCCTAGAACAGAAAAAACCAGCCTGCAGCTTGGTAAGTCACTGCTTTTACAAAGCTGGAGGGAGGGTGAGGCTGTATTTTCCACCACCACCCCCCTGAGGATTTGGAGTGCATTTCTGATTGACCAAGAGTGCAAAATAACATTTACTTTTGTTTTTCCCCCCTGCAAGTAGAAGTGTTCTAGTTATTTATAGGTAATCCATTAAATGTATCAGAATCCTACAACTGTTCTGAAGACCCCTGAAATCATAGAATCATCACAGAATCAGCCAGGTTGGAAGAGACTTCAAAGATCATCAAGTCCAACCTGTCACCCAACACCTCATGACTACTAAACCATGGCTCCAAGTGCCACATCCAATCCCCTCTTGAACACCTCCAGGGATGGGGACTCCACCACCTCCCTGGGCAGCACATTCCCATGGCTAACAACTCTCTCTGGGAAGAACTTTCTTCTCACCTCCAGCCTAAACTTCCCCTGGAACAGTTTGAGACTGTGTCCTCTTGTTCTGGTGCTGGTTGCCTGGGAGAAGAGACCAATCCTGAGGAGTATCAGCTGGGGACTTTCTGCTTGGGTTTCTCACCCTCCTCCTCTTCTCTCTCACTGCCTCCAAGGCTGTTGTGACTGCTGAACATCTCTGGCAAAGTTTCTATCTCTTGTATTGACATTGGCATTCACTTCGCTATTCCATTAAAGGCATTTTCATTTCAACCTGTGGGTCTTCTCCCCTTTTCCTGATTCCCTTTCTCTTCTGGAGAGGAGTCAGCAGGTGATAGAGAACTGCTAGAGTTTAGCCCCTAATATGGCCCAAATGTAGACAAGCTCTACCAGGAGAGGCTGAGGGAGCTGGGGTTGCTTAGCCTGGAGAAGAGGAGGCTCGGGGGAGACCTTCTTGCTTTCTACAACTACCTGAAGCGAGGTTGTAGTTGGTCTCAGGCACTGGAGTGGTCTGCCCAGGGCAGTGGTGGAGTCACCATCCCTGGAGGTGTTCAAGCACAGTGTGAACTTGTTGCTTAGGGACATGTTAATGTTGACTCTTTAGTGTTGGGTGAAGTGCTGGACTGGATGATCTTTGAGGTCTCTTCCAACCAGACATATTCTGTGACTCTCTGATCTTAGCAGGTAGCCCAAAAAGAAAATAAGCGTGGCCACTAAAGTTCTCTTGCATCTCAAACTGAGCCCCATCCTGGCTCCCCTTTGGGAGGGAAGTGTGGCTTTTCCTAGAGGTAGTTTTATGGGGAGTGTGAAGGGAGGAAGGCCTCATGGAGAGGAGAGATTAGCAATTCCCCTCACCCTGAAAAGAGCCTGGCCCGCCCACCCAGAGGGGACAGACACTGCTCCAAGACACCCCTTCCATCTCTGCTACCCCATCTTGGGGTAAAACAAGAGACTTGTCTCTTCCTGGGCTAGCCAACACACCATCTTTTGCCCTGACAAAGCCACTGAAAGCGAGGGAGGCAAAAGTTCCCCTCAGAGAGGTGGGAAGCGATCACGCACTCAGCAGAGCGGAGCTCTCGGCCCTGCGCCGCGGTGTTCGGCTGTCGTGGATGTCAGCTTGGCCTTGTGGTTGAAATGGCAACAGCTGTAAACTTCAAAGACTCAAATTCCTCCACACTTTTTCAATAAGCATCTCCCCCCCACCAGCAGACATCTGCATGCTTCAGCTGAGATCCTAATTGTCCAGTACTTTCATGCACGAAGTACGAGCGATGGCTCCCCAGCCTTGTTGTAGGAGACAGCACACACCACCACCCCCCTCCTTAGAGGGGAATTTTTCCATATTGCTCACTGACAGGATATGGAAGGAGTGAATATTTTGCTGGAAAGACCTGGGGTTGTTCTCTAACAAATTGAGTGTGGTATCTGTGGCTTGGCATGAGCGTCGGCACCAATTTGTCTCGCTGCAGCCCAGATTCACTGTGAGATAGCTGATGGCTGAAGCAGGCACGTAGGCAGGTTACTGCACTCCTTCCAGCTGGCTTTTCTCTTGCTTTCTATTGATTCACTCTCAGGGGCAGCCTAGAACTCACCCTCAATAAAGCACAGTCCCCCCCTTGCTTTGTCTTTCTTCCTTCTGGGCCATTTTCAGCCTTCTTATGCTTGACATTAAGTGGAGAAAGGAATAAGGTCACAGAATCACAGAATCAAACAGGTTGGAAAAGACCTCAGAGATCATCAAATCCTACCTATTACCTAATACCTGACACCTCCTGACAACTAAACCATGGCTCCAAGTGCCACATCCAAGCCTTTTTTGATCACCTCCAGGGATGGGGACTCCACCACCTCCCTGGGCAGCACATTCCAGTGGTTAACATCTCTCTCTGGGAAGAACTTTCTCCTATCACTTGTCACAAGGGAGAACAGACCAGATCCCACCTGTCTCCAACCTCCTTTCAGGGAGTTGTAGAGATCAATGAGGTCTCCCCTCAGCCTCCTCTTCTCCAGGCTAAACAACCTCAGTTCCCTCAGCCTCTCCTCACAAGATCTGTGAGAGCATTTCTAAGCAATGTATCACTCCAGTTCTGGGCCCTTCAATTTAAGGACATTGAGACTCTTGAAGGTGTCCAGAGAAGGGCAATGAGGCTGGGGAGGGGTATGGAGTACAGCCCTATGAGGAGAGCACTGGAGTGGTCTGCCCAGGGCAGTGGTGGAGTCACCCTCCCTGGTGGTGTTCAAGCACAGGTGTGGGAGCAGGCAGCTGTCAGCATGCTGTGTGACTCCAGAGTTGACACCGTAGGGACATACCTGGGAGTGATGGCCAAGGAGCAGCCTCTTGTGTATTTGGCTGGGCAGGGCACGGTGTGATGGACACAGAGCTGCTGCACAAGCCATTTTAACAGTGAGTCTTGGCCTAACAACTGTTTATTGCCCAAATATTTTGGTTCAGTTTAATATCAGATTGTAAAGACAACCCGAAAGGAAACAAAATGGCCTGGACTCAGCCAGCCCTGCAGTTCACAGGGGACAATGGCAAAGTCATGGGCTCGCAGGAGCCTGCTTGAGCTTCCTGCAGAGCCTGCTGAACTGATTGGGGAAAACCAGAGCCAAAAGTCTGACAACCAAGAAGCACAAATGAGTCCTGCCTGCATCAGCAGGGCTCTCTTTTCAGAGCCAGGGAGACCTTGGGGAGCTGTTCAGGGGCACCAGACCGAGACTCAGGCACTTGCTGCAGCGTCTGCAGAAGTGAGACCTGTCTCAGTTGCCAGAGGGCCAAAGCTTTGGATAACTTGGAGGATGGGGAAGAATCCCTCATCTTATAAAGTTTTTTTTGGAAAAGGAAGCAATGCTCTAGTTTGGAGAGGGCAGCTCTGGCATTTTGTGGGCATCATTTGTCACACTATCCTTGAGGGAAAGTCCACAGGCACCCCAAACATGGCTGAATGCTTTGGTGAAACACTTCCTCCCTGCAGCCTCTGGCAACTTCATGACAGACAAGATCCAAATTCCTGAAATTTCCCCCAGCTAGCCAAGGCTCAGTGTCCAAGGTGAGATCAAGACCCAGTTGCCAGTAAGAAAATCTGTGGGACTATGGATAGAGAGGCTGTCCTATGATCTGCACAGAATCACCAAGGTTGGAAGAGACCTCACAGATCACCAAGTCCAACCTGTCACCACAGACCTCATGACTAAACCATGGCACCAAGTCACGTCCAATCCCCTCTTGAACACCTCCAGGGATGGTGACTCCACCACCTCCCTGGGCAGCACATTCCAATGGCCAATCACTCTCTCTGTATAGAACTTCTTCCTAACATCCAGCCTAAACCTGCCCTGGCACAGCTTGAGACTGTGTCCTCTTGTTCTGGTGCTGGTTGCTTGAGAGAAGAGATCAACCTCTGCCTGTCTACAACCTCCCTTCAGGTAGTTGTAGAGTGTGATAAGGTCACCCCTGAGCCTCCTCTTCTCCAGGCTAAGCAACCCCAGCTCCCTCAGCCTCTCCTCACAGGGCTGTGTTCCAAACCTCTCACCAACTTTGTTGCCCTTCTCTGGACACCTTCCATCAAGTCAACTTCCTTCCTAAACTGAGGGGCCCAGAGCTGGACACAGGACTCAAGGTGTGGCCTAACCAGTGCAGTGTACAGGGGCAGAATGACCTCCCTGCTCCTGCTGGCCACACAGTTCCTGATGCAGGCCAGGATGCCATTGGCCCTCTTGGCTGCCTGGGCACACTGCAGGCTCATGTTCAGCCTACCATCGACCAGCACCCCCAGGTCCCTCTCTGCCTGGCTGCTCTCCAGCCACTCTGTCCCCAGCCTGTAGCACTGCATGGGGTTGTTGTGGCCAATGTGCAGCACCTGGCACTTGAATGTGTTCAATCCAATGCCGTTGGACTCTGCCCATCTGTCCAGCCTGTCGAGGTCTCTCTGCAGGGCCTCTCTACCCTCCAGCAGAGGGTAAATACACCAAGCAAGCTGCAGGACATGTCTCTGAGCATGCTTACACAGTAATAACCACGTTAAGAGCAGAACAGCCAATGTGATTTACTGTGCCTCGTGAAAGAAAGCAAAGCCAATCTCTTCCCACCAGGGGAAGCAGCATCACAGCAGAAAATGGAAACAAGACACACACAGCAAAGAAAAGAAAACACAAACCCAAGAAGAAGAAAAAAGAAATCCCACCCAGGCCTGGTTCAAACATGCAAGCTTTCTAATAAAATACCAGAACCAGATGCTGCAAAAGATGAGTGATAATTAAAGGAGATAAATTAAAGGAGTGCTGGGGTTGTTGGTTTTGTTTTCCCAGGGAATGGCTCTGCTGCACACAAATTGTTTCAGCATGGGGGGAAACAACAACAACAAATATATATATACATAATAAACTGAGTGCTGCTGCCTGTTTTCCAGTGTTCCATTAATGAGTGGAGGCAGGTTCCCTGCTAAACTCCCTCAACAGCCAGGCTCTCTCTTTGCCTCTTGTTGGTTTAATCTTGGTGCGGTTTAAGCGGAGCGAGCAGAGGACCCAACGCCAGGAACTCGGCTCCAGCACTGACTCACTGTGTGGGCTCCCTTATGTCATGCCCAGGGCAGGTCAGCCCTGGAAAGCACATCTCTAACAAACAAGTCTTGAGGGGTCCAGAGTCTGATGCTGTCTCCCTGCTCCCCGTGTCAGACGTCCACAGTTCACCAGAGGCTACTCCCCTGACTGCCAGCCCAGAAAACTGCTCTCAGCCTGAGCTGGTGTAACATGATTTGGACTTTTCTTCCCCCACCTGCTCTGGTCTCTCGTTGCAAGAAACAAGTCCACTGGTAGCCAAGTTATGCAGACACCTGTGCAAACTCCCAGCAGGAAACACGGCTGGAGTGCTGCAGATGAAGGCTGGATTCAGCAGCCCCACTAAGACCACCCCGGTGCTTTATGTGCCTGTGTATAAACTCAT
This sequence comes from Melanerpes formicivorus, assembly GCF_026170545.1. Lineage (NCBI taxonomy): Eukaryota > Metazoa > Chordata > Aves > Piciformes > Picidae > Melanerpes > Melanerpes formicivorus. The sequence goes on along the minus strand of NW_027142498.1, from coordinate 445,523 downwards.
CTCAGTTCGGGCTTGTTGTTAAGCTTCATCTTAGCTAAACACAAGCTGATGTTTAAGCCCCTGAAAGGCCATTAATTTCTTTAGCCTTCTTGCAGGCAGAGAAGTGCCTGACCAAGAGCTGCAGGCGTTTTCATAGCAAATAAAACAACGTGAGACACCAGGAAAGGAAAAGAATACAATGAAACCGCCCGAGTTCCCTCTTAACCACACGTTCCCCAGCCTCATAACCTTTGCAGTGCCTAGGAGGAGCGCTGTGGTTTGCAGTGTGCCTTTAAGGTCAACAAATCTGGCCTGCTTTGGGCTGCACAGGGACTCAGACACCAGATCAGGTTCCCCACGCTGCAGGAGCTGCTGTGCAGCAAGCGGCTGCCCGAGCACGATCTGCACAGGGCCAGCGCAAGGTGAAAGGACCACAGAAGGTGCTGGGCTGGAAGGCACCTTTAAGGGTCACCTAGTCCAAGCCCCCTGCAGTGAGCAGGGACATCCCCAACCAGATCAGGTTGCTCAGAGCCCCATCAAGCCTGACCTTCAATGACTTCAGGGATGGGGCTTCCTCCACCACCTTCTTGGGCAACCTGTTCCAGTGTTGCAGAATTAACCAGGTTGGAAAAGACCTCAGAGATCATCAAGTCTGATCTACCACCCAACACCGTCTAACCAACTAAACCATGGCACCAGGTGCCTCATCCAGTCTCTTTTTAAACACTTCAGTGATGGTGACTCCATCACCTCCCTGGGCAGCACATCCCAATCTGGGAAGAATTTCTTCTTATCATCCAGCCCAAAGCTCCCCTGAAGCAGCCTAAGACTGTGTCCTCTCCTCTGTCACTGTGTGCCTGGGAGAAGAGACCAACCCCCACATAGCTACAACCTCCCTTCAGGTAGTTGTAGATGGCAAGAAGGTCTCCCCTGAGCCTCCTCTTCTCCAGGCTAAACAACCCCAGCTCCCTCAGCTGCTCCTCACAGGGCTTGTTCCACCACTTCTTCCTAATGACCAATCCAAATCTACTCTGCTGTACTAGCCCTTGGTGAGGCTGCACCCTGCACCTTCTCCTTCCCAAACCCACAGCAGGAGGCTGCAGTCACCGCAGGGCAGACACCTGGGGGTGAGGCATGGACAACAGTAGCCAGGGCTGCTTTCAAGACAGCAACTGCTGTGATCTGCTGGCCAGACTTGGAGAGCAGAGCAGTGCTGAGCACAGCTCTCCCTTCAACCCATAAAAAGTGCATTCATTAAGAGCCTCTGTCCCCTGCAGACCTTTGAACTTGAAGTAAGTACTGGTTGCACATCTCAGCGAGCCTGCCATCAGTCCTTCATCTCTGCTTCAGTCCTCACCCTACTAATGCTGCAGGGCATCTGCTGGATAGGAGTCCCTGCAGACTCTGGATGTGAGGGGGAAGAGAGAGAAAAGAGAGGAGAGGGGGAAGAGAGAGAAAAGAGAGGAGAGGGGGAAGAGAGAGAAAAGAGAGGAGAGGGGGAAGAGAGAGAAAAGAGAGGAGAGGGGGAAGAGAGAGAAAAGAGAGGAGAGGGGGAAGAGAGAGAAAAGAGAGGAGAGGGGGAAGAGAGAGAAAAGAGAGGAGAGGGGGAAGAGAGAGAAAAGAGAGGAGAGGGGGAAGAGAGAGAAAAGAGAGGAGAGGGGGAAGAGAGAGAAAAGAGAGGAGAGGGGGAAGAGAGAGAAAAGAGAGGAGAGGGGGAAGAGAGAGAAAAGAGAGGAGAGGGGGAAGAGAGAGAAAAGAGAGGAGAGGGGGAAGAGAGAGAAAAGAGAGGAGAGGGGGAAGAGAGAGAAAAGAGAGGAGAGGGGGAAGAGAGAGAAAAGAGAGGAGAGGGGGAAGAGAGAGAAAAGAGAGAGGAGAAGGGGAGAGAGAGAAAAGAGTGCAAAAAGAGGCATGAATCTGGGTGTGTGATTTCTGCATGAGGGAAAAGTCTAAACTAGTATGACTGGCAAGAACACAACGTTGCTAAAAGCCACAGACAGGCTAATTGGTGAGTCAGTTCAGGCCCTATTGATCTTGTCAGTTTGCCAGTTCTCAATTTTCACTCCTACTTGAAAACAGCTCAGAAAACCAGGCTGAACCAGAACCTCCTGATGGCTGATTTTCTGATCCATTTTGTTATAGCCACTTACCTGTCTTGCGGGCTGCTCTTGTTTGATCAGGGGAGCAGTTACAGAGCTTCCCTTTGCTCACCTGACCATTTGAGCTGGAGATGCACACCAGAGGCAGGCCAGGTCCTGCAAGCTTTCCTCCTGCAGCTGCAAACCAAGACAGATCCTTTTCAGTGGTGATCATCACTGCCAGCAATCAGTTTCAGGTGTGTCAGGAAAAAGCAGCAGAGGCCTCTGATACCTTGCCCATGCCACTGAGAGGTGGGGGAATCCAAATGGCCAGGCTCAGCTCAGCTCATATCTCTGCACCTCTCACAGCCTGTGCCCAGCACAGGAGTTCTGAGCTGCTCTGAAACTTGGCTGACAGTAAATGAAGGTGGCTGATGTCCAAGGGTTCAAGGAAGAGTTTAGTAAGGCAATTCCCATCAAGGAACACCAAAAAGAAGCTTTCATCTCATTATCCCAGTCCTGCTTTACTATTTGGGCTGTGGCTAAGGCAGAATTGGCCACCTGAAAGTCCACCCTGTTCCCCTGCCACAGGCTGGGAAAGCCTCACCCTCCCTGATAGAGCCAGCATGCAGGCTTGGCTCCATCCTGGGTCACCCTGAGCTGCTGTTGAGAGCTAGATGGGCTCCCTCTCAGAGCATGTCAGTAAGCAGGCACAGGCTTTCCAGATTCTTAAGCAAAATATTTACTTAACACAGACTGAAACAAACTTTGGAAGAGTGCAGAATAATATTTATTTTGATGAGGTGAAATTGCATTAAGGTTGGAAGTGAAAATTGGATGCATGCACATACATGGAGGGCATTATCCACTAATCCCAGGCACATAAAAGGACTGGAAAATACCCTCCTCCACTGCCACTTAGGGAAGCTGGGCTGCACTAAATTACAGGCAAAATGTATAATTAAGCAGGCTGTTATTACCCAGTGTCTGAGCAGATGCTGACCCTGTTTATGGTGAGCTGGATAAGAATTCAGCCGAGGCTTTATTTCACAGCTGTGGCCACGGGGCCTTGAACCTGCTGTTGTACTGCCCCAGGAATTCCCAGCATGGCAGCACTGCTGCCTAAGTGTGGTGCTTATGGTTCCCTGCCCTCCTTGGCTGCTGGCTGGGGAACCTTTCTTTAGCTCTTTTAGCTTTTTTAAGCTGGAAGAGGGCAGATTTAGACTGGAAATTAGGAGGAAGCTCTTTCCAGTGAGGATGAAGAGACACTGGAACAGGCTGCCCAGGGAGGCTGTGGATGCCCCTTGCCTGGAGATCACAGAATCATAGAATCAGTAAGGTTGGAAAAGACCTCAGAGATCATCAAGTCCAACCTGTCACCCAACGCCTCATGACTAGACCATGGCACCAAGTGCCACATCCAATCCTCTCTTGAACACCTCCAGGGATGGGGACTCCACCACCTCCCTGGGCAGCACATTCCAATGGCTAACAACTCTCTCTGGGAAGAACTTTCTCCTCACCTTGAGCCTAAACCTCCCCTGGCACAGCTTGAGACTGTGGCCTCTTGTTCTGGTGCTGGTTGCCTGGGAGCAAAGACCAACCCCCACCTGGCTACAACCTTCCTTCGGGTAGCTGTAGAGAGCAATGAGGTCTCCCCTGAGCCTCCTCTTCTCCAGGCTAAGCAACCCCAGCTCCCTCAGCCTCTCCTCACAGGGCTGTGCTCCAGACCCCTCCCCAGCTTTGTTGCCCTTCTCTGGACACCTTCAAGTCTCTCAATGTCCTTGTTAAACTGAGAGGCCCAGAACTGGACACAGTACTCAAGGTGTGGCCTAACCAGTGCTGAGCACAGGGCAGAATGAGTTTCTTGCTCTTGCTGGCCACACTGTTCCTAATGCATATGTCAGGTTGGATGAGGCTTTGAGCCACCTGATGTAGTGGGAGGTGTCCCTGCCTATGGTGGGGAGGTTGGAACTGGATGATCTTTAAGGCCCCTTCCAACCCAAACCATTCTGTGCTTCTTTGGGAGGAGAACATGCTTTCACTGACGTGTCAGCCAGGCTTTAGCCTTCAAACCTGTGTTCAATTATTATGAAGAAGCTTTAATATTCCACCATTGCAAGGGGGGTGGGGGTGGGAGAGGGGGAGAACCTTCCACTGCTGTGTTGTTCTCTTCTTTTTTACTTCTTTGCAAGTGGAGGCTTGTGGCTTAGTGACTGAAATAATAATCCTGTTGGAAATATCATTGGCATGAGAGATGAGCTGCCAAAGAGTTATGGGCACGGCCATTTGTACATGGAAATGAGGATCCAGGGAACAACATGAACATCAGTGGCCCGAGGAGCTAATGATTAAAACATGATGCTGGGCTTTTTATGATTTCTACAGCTAATTAGCAAGATTTATAAGCATCTAACAAAGCCCAGAGCTGAACGCAGCAATGATCCTTGTTTTCCACTTGAAGCAGAAAACTACTGGGCTCCCAAAACAGCAAGGAAAGGGAGGGAGGAAGAAGAAACATCCTCACCTCTTCATCTGCCCACGAGTTAGCCTAATTGCTTCTCTCTTTTTTTCCAAAGGATAAGTGGAATGTCTCTCAGGGGCCAAGCATGAAGCCTGTGACTGACTTGCATCGATGGCAAAGCCTTGTGGATGCAACAGAGGAAAGGGTTCTTGATGGTTCGGGTTGGACAAAGCTGGGGAGGGGTTTGGAACACAAGCCCTGTGAGGAGAGGCTGAGGGAGCTGGGGTTGCTTAGCCTGGAGAAGAGGAGGCTCAGGGGAGACCTTCTTGCTCTCTACAACTACCTGAAGGGAGGTTGTAGACAGGCAGAGGTTGGTCTGTTCTCCCAGGCAGCCAGCACCAGAACAAGAGGACACAGTCTCAGGCTGCACCAGGGGAGGTTTAGGTTGGATGTTAGGAAGAAGTTCTATACAGAGAGAGTGATTGCCCATTGGAATGTGCTGCCCAGGGAGGTGGTGGAGTCACCATCCCTGGAGGTGTTCAGGAGGAGACTTGATGGGGTGCTTGGTGCCATGGTTTAGTTGTTTAGGTGGTGTTGGATTGGTTGATGGGTTGGACACAATGATCTTGAAGGTCTCTTCCAACCCCCTCCCCTCCCCTCCCCTCCCCTCCCCTCTCCTCTCCTCCCCTCCCCTCCCCTCCCCTCCCCTCCCCTCCCCTCCCCTCTCCTCTCCTCTCCTCCCCTCCCCTCCCCTCCCCTCTCCTCTCCTCTCCTCTCCTCTCCTCTCCAAACCTCTCTTCTCCTCTCCAAACCTCTCCTCTCCAAACCTCTCCTCTCCTCTCCAAACCTCTCCTCTCCTCTCCAAACCTCTCCAAACCTCTCCTCTCCAAACCTCTCCTCTCCTCCTTTGAGATCTCTTCCAACCTTGGTGATTCTGCTTCTGTGTGGCTTCAGCCCAGCTGGTTTGGTTTTCCTGCACCATGCTGGGGAAGGCAAGATGTCTGAAAAAGCCACTTTCACCAGCAAACATTTGGTTGATTCTGTTCCCCAGAGGTGCTGAAGGAAAAAGAGAGAGGGGGAAAAAAGATATACCAGGCTAGTCTGCAGAGGAAGGAGGAAATGCTTAGTCTGCAGCCATGGACCCACCCTGCCAATGTTTCCAGGAGGGCTTCTGTCCAGCAGCACCAGTGTCACCTGCCTGGGAAGTCCCTGGTGTGCACTGAGGGGCTGTGTGGGACCCAAGTCCTTTCCCTCTGGCTTCTGCATTTCCAAAAGCCCAAACATCCTCAGGCAGTCACAGGCTGGAAAACCCCTGCCCAGCATTCTGCCTGGATAAACCTTTCAGTCAGGAAAGGAGACATCCCCCAGCAGACCTGATTTCAGGGGCAGCTCATCACATAGGATGAGCTCCAAAGAGTAGCTAAAGAAAGGTGATTGGTACTGAACCAACCTCCAGCACAGACCCACAGCAACTGAAGTCAGCTGTGCTGAGTGGGTTTGGTGTGACTGCAGCGAGCTCCTGTGCACAGCGCTGCTGAGGTTTCACCCACAACACAGCTGGGGTTTGGCCAGGCTGCTCCTCACTCAAGTTTGCCTTTCACAGTCTCACAGTATAACTTAGGTTGGAAAGGACCTCAAGGATCATCAAGTCCAACCTATCAACACAGACCTCATGACTAAACCATGGCACCAAGTGCCACATCCAATCCCCTCTTGAACACCTCCAGGGATGGTGACTCCACCACCTCCCTGGGCAGCACATTCCAATGACCAATGACTCGCTCGGTGAAGAACTTCCTCCTCACCTCGAGTCTAAACCTCCCCTGGCGCAGCTTGAGACTGTGTCCTCTTGTTCTGGTGCTGGTTGCCTGGGAGAAGAGGCCAACCCCTTCCTGGCCACAACCACCCCTCAGGTAGTTGTAGAGGGCAATGAGGTTTCCCCTGAGCCTCCTCTTCTCCAGGCTAAAAATCCCAGCTCCCTCAGCCTCTCCTCACAGGGCTGTGCTCAAGGCCTCTCCCCAGCCTCCTTGCCCTTCTCTGGACACGTTCAAGTGTTTCAATATCCTTCTTAAACTGAGGGGCCCAGAACTGGACACAGGACTCAAGGTGCAGCCTAACCAGTGCTGAGCACAGGGCACAATGACCTCCCTGCTCCTGCTGGCCACACTATTCCTAATGCAGGCCAGGATGCCATTGGCCTTCTTGGCCACCTGGGCACACTGCTGGCTCATATTCAGGCGGCTGTCAATCAGCACCCCCAGGTCCCTCTCTGTCTGGGAGCTCTCAGCCACTCTGACCCCAGCCTGTAGCTCTGCATGGGGTTGCTGTGGCCAAAGTGCAGCACCTGGCACTTGGACTTGTTGAATGCCATCCTGTTGGACTCTGCCCATCTGTCCAGTCTGTCGAGGTCCCTCTGCAGAGCCTTTCTACCCTCTAACTGACTAACAGGGAACTGACTTTGGGAGAAGTCTCTCTCTGCTGTCAATGCACTGTGGGCATTGCCTTTTTTTAGCACCTACACATGGCATCCCTCCCATTTGTGGCCAGGAATGTGAGGGCCACAGGTGTGTCTGTGCTCCTCTGGCTGGGAATCATGACCCACGGAAGGGAGCCCTAATGGTTTCCCCTTGGCAAAGAGCTACACGAAGAGAGATGTGCTACATGTACAACCATCTCAGGCAAACCTGACCTTCAGAGGGCTGTGCTTCATTTTTTCTCAGTTGGAAGCTTCTAATGGCAAGCATTATCTTTCCTATAAAGCCTTGAGCCTCTCCCCTATGAAGAGAGACTGAGAGCCCTGGGGATGTTTAGTCTGGAGGCAGAGAGAAGACTGAGAGGGGATCTGACCAATGTCTATCACTACCTGAGGGGTGGGTGTCAAGTGGAGGGGGCCAAGCTCTGTTCAGTAGTGCACAGTCGTAGGACAAGGAACAATGGATACAAACTTGAACAGAGAAGGTTTCACCTCAACATGAGGAGAAACTTCTTTACAGTGGGGGTGACAGAGCTGCCCAGAGAGGTTGTGGAGTCTCCTTCTGTGGAGACTTTCCAAACCCACCTGGATGCATTCCTGTGTGGCCTACTCTGGGTGATCCTGCTCTGGCAGGGGGCTTGGACTGGATGGTCTCTGGAAGTCCCTTCCAACCCCCAACCTTCTGTGACTCCCATGTGTGTGGAAAGTGCTTTACCCACTCTGTATGTCACCACAATGCAACAATTAAAGCTGGATTGTCTTACTACACAGTTAGTGTGACCACAAAAGTCCATTTGTAAAGCTCCATCTTATTTATCCTGGAGCTGTCTTTCCTCAGCTTGGAGATACACAAACGCTGCCATGCTTAGCAGTATCCTAGCATTTGATTATTCCTTAATGAGCTGCTGTCATCACCCCCTCCAGTGTTTTTTTCTCTCTCTCTCTTGTTCCTCTATTCCTAGACAGTTGGCCTAAATGGGTAGGATGGGATCATTTCCACTCCAGCAATGGTTTGGCTCTTACATTAAACAATGCTTGGTAGCTGGCACATCCTTAAGACACAGAGATGGCCAAACATGATGGTGAGACCCACACTGGAGGGAGGCCACAGTTTCCATTTTCACCACCAAAACCAGGCCACTTCTTTGGTGATATGGAATGGGAGCAAGTACATAGAGAGGATTTTGAAGGGTTAGAATCACAGAATTGTTAGGGGTGGAAGGGACCTCAAGGATCAGCCAGTTCCATGGGCAGGGACACCTCACACTACAGCAGGTTGCTCATAGTCACATCCAGCCTGGCTGCAAACACCTCCAGGCAGGAGGCTGCCACCACCTCCCTGGGCAACCTGTGCCAGTCTCTCACCACCCCAACATAAGACAGGGAGGGTTAGCCAGTGAACTTACACCAGGCTGACATCTAGCATCTTGCTGTCTTGGCCAGAGGCTCTTCAGGCCATGGGAATATCACATCAGCATCTCCAACTGCAAAGCAGCCAGTGAGAGGAAAATCAGCAGGGTATAAACCCAGGGCTGTGTATGGACTCAAAGCAGGGCTGTAGGTGACAGGATCTCACCCTGCTGGGAAGAGGGAAGTGGAATACAAACCTGGCCTCTACCAGCATGACTGAGAGCACAGAATCATAGAATTGTCAGGGCTGGAAGGGATCTCAAGGCTCAGCCAGTCCCAACCCCCCTGCCATGGGCAGGGACACCTCACACCACAGCAGGTTGCTCACAGCCACCTCCAGCCTGGCTGCAAACACCTCCAGGCAGGAGGCTTCCACCACCTCCCTGGGCAACCTGCACCAGGCTCTCACCACCCTCATGGGGAACAACTTCTTCCTCACATCCAATCTCAATCTCCCCACTTCTAGTTTTGTTCCATTCCCCCCAGTCCTGTCACTCCCTGACACCCTCAAAAGATGCCAGCAGAGTTCAGGCTGGTGGAAGCAGCAGTGGGAAGGGAGTGGGGTGAGGGCTCTGGGTTGCAGGGCAGCCACCCTCCTGCTCCTATGCAAGGAGCAGGGTCTGTCTGGAGCAGTGTCTGATCCACCCAGCCTCTTCTACAGGTGTGCAGGGAATTGGCAGGGGGGGGTGGAACAAGAGGCTGCTGGGGCTGTCCTCCCAGCCATGTGTGCTCCAGATGTGCCAGGAGTGCAAGCCAGCCAGCACTGCATATTATTTATAATAACAATAATAACAATATTAATAACATAAGAACATCTGGTAGCGTTTTTCCCCCCATCTGCCACTTGGCTGGAAGCAGAGGATCCGGGGTGACATGACAATCACTGCTTCTGCTTCCAATTCAGCCCCAGCTCAGCTGCTGCAGTGACTCACAGACAGGCACTTCCCAGGGACGTGTCCCCAGCTCCTGGGCTGGGCTGGGCTGGGGTGGGCCCCCCCACCCAGGTGTCACTCCTGACAGCAGGGGCTCCTAAAACGGCCAGGGATTGGGTTTGCCTTTATCAGAGGTCTCATAGGAGGTTGCAGAGGGGGGGGGTTGACACTTCCATGGCTCCTTTCCATCCCACCCCGGGAGAAAGTTGCCCAACTGCAGCGGTGTGTGGTTTCAGATGGAAAACAAAAGTGAGCTGTGTGGAAATCAAAGCAGAAGTGGCTGCACGACACATTTTGCACCACTGGAAGTGTAGTTGACTAAATACCAGGTTGAATGCATTCTGGGGGTGGTTTGGGCTCCAAGGCTTTCAAAGGAGTCCAGTGAGCAGATCCCTGCCATGCACAGAGAAATCAGTTCTGACACCCAGCTAACATCCAGCCTGAGCAATTAATGCTGTGATTCAAAAACCCTCCTCTGGCTTTCCTTTCCTCACTGCACTGACAGAAAGCTAAAAGCAGAATGACCACAGGAAGCTGCAGCTGCTGCTCCTAAAGGGTAGAGAGTCATGGAAATGTTTCAGCTGGAAAAGACCTCTAAGAGCATCAAAGTCCAACCACCAACCCCACACCACCATGGCCATTACACCATGTCCCAAAGTGCCATGTCCACCTGAAGGGAGGTTGTAGCCAGGAGGGGGTTGGTCTCTTCTCCCAGGCAACCAGCAGCAGAACAAGAGGACACAGTCTCATGCTGTGCCAGGGGAAGTTTAGGCTGGAGGTGAGGAGAAAGTGCTTCACAGAAAGAGGAATTGGCCATTGGGATGTGCTGCCCAGGGAGGTGGTGGAGTCACCATCACTGGAGGTGTTCAAGAGGGGATTGGATGTGGCACTTGGAGCCATGGTTTAGTAGCCATGAGGTGCTGGGTGACAGGTTGGACTTGATGATCTCTGAGGTCTTTTCCAATCTTACTGATTCTATGATTCTACACTTCCTGAATGCCTCCAGGGATGGTGACTCCACCACCCCCCAGGGCAAGCTATCCACACAGAATCACCCAGAAAAACCAATCAAACATTAACAAAAATCTTTTCTGAAGAACACCTGCACTGGTGTTTCATGTTAGAAGGTCAAACTAGTCAGCTGCATCACAGAATCACAGAGTGGTAGGGGTTGGAAGGGACCTCTGGAGGTCATGGAGTCCAAATCCCCTGCCAAGGCAGGTCTACCCAGACAAGGTCACACAGGAACACAGCCAGGTGGGTTTTGAATGTCCCCAGAGATGGAGACTCCACCACTTCTCTGGGCAGCCTGCTCCAGTGCTCTGTCACCTTTAAATTAAGTAAGTTCCTCCTTTAGATGGAAGTTCTGATGTTCAAGTCTGTGCCTGATACCCCACCACTGAAAAAAGACAGGTCCCATCCTCATGATGACTCTAAGCATTCCATATGGAATAGGCAGTAGGTAGAGCAGCCTACAGACTGTCTTAGTGGAAGTCCTTTCATAGAATCATAGAATTGTTAGGGTTGGATCAAGGATCATCCAGTTCCAACCCCCCTGCCATGGGCAGGGACACCTCACACTGCAGCAGGTTGCTCACAGCCACATCCAGCCTGGCTGCAAACACCTCCAGGCAGGAGGCTTCCACCACCTCCCTGGGCAACCTGTGCCAGGCTCTCACCACCCTCATGGGGAACAACTTCTTCCTCACAGCCAATCTCTATTTTTTTTCCCATTCCCCCTAGTTCTATCATTTTCTGACACCCTAAAATGTCCCTCCCCAGCTTTCTTGGAGCCCCCCTCAGATACCAGAAGGCTGCAATAAGGTCTCCTCAGAGCCTTCTCTTCCCCAGACTGAACAACCCCAACTCTCTCAGTCTGTCTCCATAGCAGAGGAGCTCCAGCCCTCTGCTCATCCTTGTGGCCTTTCTCTGGACACCTTCCAGCACCTCCAGACCCTTCCTGTAACAGAAGCTCCAGAAGAGGACACAGAGCTCCAGGTGTGGTCTCACCAGAGCGGAGCAGAGAGGGAGAATCACCTCCCTTGCCCTGCTGGCTGTGCTTCTCTTGCTGCAGCCCAGGATGTGATTTACTTTCTGGGCTGCTGTCACCCATCCTGCTCACCATTCCTCTCTCCCAGCAGGCTGCAGGCTGTGGAGTTGATTCCTTCAGGGTCTGGTGGCCAGAGGGGGGATTGCTGAGCCGTGAAACAGGCGCTGGCTTCAAAGCCCCTAAGGCAGGGCGCGCGGCCTCTCATCTGCCATAAATTCACACAGGTCGATGACAAACCTAAAATGTGCACTGTTAAAACTTCATGTTCGAGAATAATGTTCATTTAAAGCATTCAAACGTTCCCCCCCACCCCCCTACCCCCCCCCCCTTCCAGCCATGAAAGGCTTGAGATTTATGCAGGGCAAATGAAGAGGCTCCCTCGTGCTTCTGGAGGCACGTAGCCCGTTCCTGTCCTGGGGTCAGCCAGCTCTGCGAGGGCAAACCAGGCCCCAGCGCTCACTTCGTCAGCAAATCAGCACATGAAGCAGCCAAAGCTGCTGATAAACAGAAAATCCAAGGGCCTTTGGCTCAGCATTTGTCCAGTTATTAAATTCAGTTGCTTTAGAGGACATGGGAAACAAAACCCATTCCTCCCAGTGCACTTCACACACCCCTCTGTGAATGAAAGGTCAGATTGCATTTCATTATGCCCCCAGACCCCCTCCCCACCCCTTCTTGTTTCTGCAGCTGAATTGACAGGGCAAAGCAAAATTGGCCCCCCCCATCACCCTTGGCTCTTTGTTGCTTGCTTTGAAATACATTCAGGTGAAGATTTCAGTGGTGCAGAGCTATTGGTGACTTGCAAAAGGCAGGAATTTGGGTTAATTCTACCTCCAGCCCGGTTTTAATCCCCATGGAGGTTCCCTGTTGTCACAGCCATTATCAGCATCAGGAAATCTGCTGACTGCTGAAGTCTGGGGAATGCCAATAACGGAGGAATTTCTGTACCCTTCCATCTGACACGTTTGCTGATGCAGATGCTCAGCACAATGTGCTCTGCAAAGCTCCCCTGGCTGTTTGCACTGCTAACTTAGAGTAGCTGAGAGCCTGGAGCTCCAGCAGATGAATACAGGGCCACACTCTGATAGAGTGACAGAACTGTTTTGCTTGGAAAAGACCTCTAAGATCATCAAGTCCAACAGTTAACCCAACCCCATGATGCCCACTAGACCTTGTTCCAAAGTGCCATGTCTACATGAACACCTCCAGGGAGGACAATTCAACCACCTCCCTGGGCAGCCTCTTCTGACCCCTGACCACCCTTGCAGCACAGAAATTTTTCCTAATATCCAACCTAACCCTCCCCTGGTGCAACAAGAGGCCATTTCCTCTCATCCTATCACTTGTTAATAGAGAGAAGAAAGCAACACCCACCTGGCTCCAGCATTTTTTTCTGGGGAGCTGTAGAAAGCAAAGAGGTCTCCCCTCAGACTCCTCTTCTCCAGACTAAACCCCAGTTCCCTCAGTCACTCCTGATAAAATCTATTCATAGAATCAGAGAATCAGTAAGGTTGGAAAAGACCTCAAAGATCATCAAGTCCAACCTGTCACCCAACACCTCATGACTACTAAACCATGGCTCCAACTGCCACGTCCAATTCCCTCTTGAACACCTCCAGGGATGGGGACTCCACCACCTCCATGGGAAGCACATCCCAATGGCTAACAACTCTCTCTGGGAAGAACTTTCTCCTCACCTCCAGCCTAAACTTCCCCTGGCACAGCTTGAGACTGTGGCCTCTTGTTCTGGTGCTGGTTGCCTGGGAGAAGAGGCCAACCCCTACCTGGCTACAACCTCCCTTCAGGGAGGTGTAGCGAGCAAGAAGGTCTCCCCTGAGCCTCCTCTTCTCCAGGCTAAGCAACCCCAGCTCCCTCAGCCTCTCCTCACAGGGCTGTGCTCCAAACCCCTCCCCAGCCTTGCTGCCCTTCTCTGGGCACCTTCAAGTCTCTCAATGTCCTTCCTAAACTGAGCCCAGAACTGGACACAGGACTCAAGGTGTGGCCTAACCAGTGCTGAGCACAGGGCACAATGACTTCTCTGCTGGACACACTCTTCCTGATGCAGGCCAGGATGCCATTTTCTTCTTGGCCACCTGGGCACACTGCTGGCTCATGTTCAGCCAGCTGTCAATCAGTACCCCTGGTCCCTTTCTGTTTGGCAGTTCTGCAGGCATCTCTTGGCCTGGAAAGCCAGTGGCTCCACTTCCTCCTGGGGACACTCCTGATGCCACCCAAGCGGGGACCCAGCGCTCACCTTCCTTTAGGATGTCATGGTTGGCCCCAGGTGCTGCAGCTACAGCACACACACAGGGACCAGAGATTTGGCAGCTGTGCAGCCACAGAAGATGGGGAAGAAGGAAAAGAAAGTGGGAAGGGACAGAAGGAGAGCTGCAGTCAGGAATCATGTGAGGCAATGCTGCCAGAGAAGATGGGAAAGAAGGGAAAGAAAGTGGGAAGGGACAGAAGGAGAGCTGCAGTCAGGAATCATCTGAGGCAATGCTGCCAGAGAAGATGGGGAAGAAGGGAAAGAAAGTGGGAAGGGACAAACGGAGAGCTGCAGTCAGGAATCATCTGAGGCAATGCTGTTACTATGTCATGCACAACATCCTTGATGACAGTCCAGGGCTCGGCCTGGGCCAGGGAGCCGTCAGGCAGAAGTAAGGAAGTGGTTACATAGGTTGATACTATTAATAGTGGCAGTGCTCAGTAAATCTTACCTTGAGTGCTGTGAACAAGTTTTGGTCTATTTCTATTCTATTTGTTTTCTATTCTTATTCTATTCTATTCTATTCTATTCTATTCTATTCTATTCTATTCTATTCTATTCTATTCTATTCTATTCTATTCTATTCTATTCCATTCTATTCCATTCTATTCCATTCTATTCCATTCTATTCTACTTTGCCTCTTCCAGCTATGCAGTGGAGTCTAGGTGTCTGTCTCTAATGCATCATCAACCTAGAAGCAAATCTGGAGCTTTGAGTGTGCATTTCTACTACCTCCTGAACATGAAGAGTTCAAAATCCTGCAGAGGAGGTTTGCTGCTGGCTAAGTGGGGTTAGAGAGGAGGACTGCAGTAACCTACTATTTGGAGTCTGGCACTCAGAGCATATTCATCATCTCTTCATCTGCCCCAGGGTCTGGTTATAATTTGCCTCTTGAGCAACTGTGTTGTGTTCTGCATTTGTTGTTTTCATCTTACACATTTCCCATTCTTCTGCAGCCAGTGGTAGATGGCAGAGTTCAAACACAGAAGGTCAATTAGCTGATCCAGTGGCCATCTGTGCCAGCACAGGATTGTTGCTTTCATGGGCCATTTGCTATTGTTTTGTCCAGGCCAATTGCTAACTAGGCCCTGTTTATTCCACAGAGTTTTGCCACCAATAATACCCCACAGAACCTTAATTACAACGAGGGGGTAGGCTGGGGTATTGTTGAGATGGAGGAGATGGTCTTGTATGGTCAGAGAAATTATCTGGTGTGGGACTTCTTCCTCAGGTCAGACTCAGGAGGTTTATCTGCAGCACTGTTCCTTAGCTGCTCACAGCAAACACCGACAGCAGCAGCACTGCTGGAGCCCTGAGCTCAGGGCTTGGCTCAATCCTTTCAGCCTGGAATATCCTCTCAGCAGACAGCAAGGTGGCTGCTGGAGTAGATGATATCCCAGGTCCCTTCCAGCCAAAGCCACTCTGTGATTGACATTGTTGTGAGCCCTGTAGATAGCTGTGGGGTGGTTGTGTTGTGATCTGAATCACACAGAATCATAGACCAAACCAGGCTGGAAAAGACCTTAGCGATCAAGTCCAACCTATAACCTAACATCTCTGACAACTAAACCATGGCTCCAAGTGCCACATCCAATCCCCTCTTGAACACCTCCAGGGATGGGGACTCCACCACCTCCCTGGGCAGCACATCCCAATGGCTAACAACTCTCTCTGAAAACAACTTTCTTCTCACCTCCAGCCTAAACTTCCTCTGGCACAGCTTGAGACTGTGTCCTCTTGTTCTGTCACAGGTTGCCTGGGAGAAGAGACCAACCCCCACCTGGCTACATCCTCCCTTCAGGTAGTTGTAGAGAGCAATGTGGTCTCCCCTGAGCCTCCTCTTCTCCAGGCTAAGCAACCCCAGCTCCCTCAGCCTCTCCTCACAGGGCTGTGCTCCAGACCCCTCCCCAGCTTTGTTGCCCTTCTCTGGACACCTTCCAGCAAGTCAACATCTTTCCTAAACTGAGGCGCCCAGAGCTGGACACAGGACTCAAGGTGTGGCCTAACCAGTGCTGAGCACAGGGCACAGTGATTTCCCTGCTCCTGCTGGCCACACTCTTCCTGATGCAGGCCAGGATGCCATTGGCCTTCTTGGCCACCTGGGCACACTGCTGTCAATCAGCACCCCCAGGTCCCTTTCTGTTTGTCACCTCTCCAGCCACTCTGACCCCAGCCTGTAGCACTGCATGGGGTTGTTTGGGCCAGCACTTGGACTTGTTGAATGCCATCCTGTTGGACTCTGCCCATCTGTCCAGCCTGTCAAGGTCCCTCTGCAGAGCCCTCCTTCCCTTTAACAGATCCACACCTGCCCCCAGCTTGGTGTCATCTGCAAACTTACTAATGCTCATCCAGATCAGGTGAGTAGATTTCTCACAGCACCTGAGTCCTATTTCCTAGGCACAGCTAAAAGGCCATGCTGACTGCCTACATCTCTGTTGTCCTGCTTGCCACAGCCTCAGTCTTGGTGTGGCCAGTCCTTCCAGAGCCCCAGGTTGTTGCAGAGCAGCTTCTCAAACAGACCATGGCTTCCCCCCTGCCAGCTGTGGGTTGGCCTTTGCAGGTCCCCCCAGAGCTGCTGTTTGCTTTTGCAGTCAGTCACAAAGAAGGCTTCTCAGGATGTGTGGGGCAGATGTTACCCAAGCAGAAGGCTGCCCTGGAAAGCAGAATGGTTTTGCAAGCTGCCACTCTCCAGCTTGCCTTGGAGAGAAAATCTGCATGCCATGGTCTGCCATCCTCTGCTGTCATTCAGCTTGCTGCTGGGCCTGGTGTTCCAAGGTGGACCTTGCTCAGTTCCTGTTGAATCCACTTCCCTGTGCATAGTCAGTGGGGCAGGAGGTGAACCTGATGTGATGTGGAGGCCTGCATGTGATGTGCAGCAGTCAGGACCCAGTCCTGACCCCAGATCAAGCAGAAGGGAGATGTGGAGCAGGCTTCTTGTCTTTGCAGAGTGTGATCTCAGAGTGGAGATACTGAATGCAGCGTGGGGAGGGGGGGGAAAAGCCTCTTTTGGTGACAAAGAACTAACTGGGCTTGAATAGCTCCTTTCAGGAGCTGATTCAGGAGTGAGCAGAGAGGAGATTTTGGCTGTGTCTGCCTGCGGTCCTGCTCTGTCCTGTGGTTTCTCCAGGCCAGTGTAAATAACCTCACGCTCAGCGTGCTGGTTTCTAGGAATACTCTTGCAAGGCACCTAACTCTCCCTGGGAATTGGATCCTGGCTGCCTAATTCCTGACTGAGGGCTCTGCGAGGCAACAGGAAATCTGCAAATTAAAGCGTTGCAACATCGAGGTCCCTTGGCTGTACCCCAGCTTTGCTGGAGGACCCGTTTTCATCCCCTCTGCCTATGAAAAACACACTCAGATGTGTATCCTTTCTCTTGCATCATTTAAATGGTTCCTGATGTTTCCCACCCGCTGCTGGTTTTATTCCCCACATGCAGTCACTTTGCTGCTCGTTTCGGCCATTGTAATGCAGCCGGTAGCACTCTTGGGTCCTGATTCCCCACCCCACCCCCACCCTCAAATGTGTGGTTTGAGGTCCTGCATTAGCAAAAGTTGGTTAAAGTTAAGTGGGCTTAGCCCTTCAGCTTCTGCTCTTCTGTGGTAGAATAGAACAGACCAGGTTGGAAGAGACCTTTGAGATCATCGAGTCCAACCTATCATCCAACACCATCTCATCAACTAAACCATGGCACCAAGCACCCCATCCAGTCTCCTCCTAAACACCTCCAGGGATGGTGACTCCACCACCTCCCTGGGCAGCACATCCCAATGGCCAATCTCTCTTGCTGGGAAGAATTTCTTCCTAACATCCAGCCTAAACCTCCCCTGGTGCAGCTTGAGACTGTGTCCTCTTGTTCTGGTGCTGGTTGCCTGGGAGAAGAGACCAACCCCCACCTGGCTACAACCTCCCTTCAGGGAGTTGGAGAGAGCAATAAGGTCTCTCCTGAGCCTCCTCTTCTCCAGGCTAAGCAACCCCAGCTCCCTCAGCCTCTCCTCACAGGGCTGTGCTCCAAACCCCTCCCCAGCTTTGTTGCCCGTCTCTGGACACCTTCCAGCAAGTCAACATCTTTCCTAAACTGAGGGGCCCAGAATTGGACACAGGACTCAAGGTGTGGCCTAACCAGTGCTAAGCACAGGGCACAATGACTTCCCTGCTCCTGCTGGCCACACTGTTCCTCATGCAGGCCAGGATGCCATTGGCCTTCTTGGCCCCCTGGGCACACTGCTGGCTCGTGTTCAGCTGCTGTCAACCACTACCCCCAGGTCCCTTTCTACCTGGCTGCTCTCCAGCCACTCTGACCCCAGCCTGTAGCTCTGCCCAGGGTTGCTGGGGCCAGTGTGCAGAACCCAGCACTTGGACCCTTTAATAAAAGCAATTTCTGTCCCCCCATCCCTTAACAAAAAGGTCCCCACAGCCTCAGCATTACCCCACCAGCTCTAATCAACAGCCACTGGCCTCCACTGAAGAACTTCTTTGCAAATCAGCTTGACACAGAACAATTTCCTTGGCCAAGAAAACCAAGAATTCAGCCAAAAACATAGAAAAAAGGGAGGGGGAAAAAAAAAAACCCACCCCAAGCCCCACACCCCACCTTTCCCCTCAGTTTTCAGGCAAACACACAACTGTAATAATATTTGGGCATATTTTACCATCAGAAAATCAGCTACCTCACTCTCAACCAACTTACCCTCCTGAGCCAACCATCCACCTCGCCTGCTGGGTCTGCCCAAACAATTAGCCCTGCTTCAGAGCCATGGGAACAGGCAAGGTGGTGGTTTCCATAATAAATGAAGTGACCATTTTCAGTAGCAAGCAGACTTTGACTCTGTTTCTCCAAGATGGGAGGCTGTTGCATGTAGTTAATACTTGGCTGAGAAGCGATGAGGACTAGGAAAGAAAGGGAGGCTGGCGTGGATCCTACCTCACCCTGCGTTTCTGCTTCTGGGACAGGAGTCAGGAAAATGAAAGGTCTCAGTAAGCTTCATCCTGTCATAAGTAATGAGCAGGAAAGAGGAAGGGGAGCCCACAAAGAAACCAGAACAAGATGGGACCCTGGGATTTTGAATTCTCTTCCAACTCGTATAAACGGAGCTTATTGCCTTTGGGTTTCAATCCCTACCCCACCTCACTGCTCCCTTGCACAGAGGTCTCAGCTCTTTACCTGACTGAAAGACCTGGAAGGGACCTCCAGAGATCCTCAAGTCCACCCCCTTGAACTGAATCAGTGTTTGCATTCAGGATTTCTTGGTACTAGACTACTGAAAGCCTGGAGTGGGAGCAGAGCAGCCTGGCCTGAAGGTCTTCAGTCACCTGCTGCACAGAGATTTGGTATTCAGGGACTGGCTGGCTAGTTGCTTACATCCTATAGTCCCAAAGGAAAAGAATTTAGGCAGTTCCAGCTCTATCTGCTTACCCAGTGTGTGGGACACCCAGTTTGAAGCCCCTCCTTTGCCAGGAACCAGGGCTGTTTAACCCACATTGTAGGAGCAGGCTCACAGGATGTGAGGGGTTGGAAGGGACCTCTGCAGGTCTTCGAGTCCAACGCCCCTGCCAGAGCAGGACCACAGTGCAGGTCACACAGGAACACATCCAAATGGGTCTTGAAAGTCTCCAGAGTAGATGACTCCACAACCCCTCTGGGCAGCCTGCTCCAGGGCTCTGTGACCCTCACAGTGAAGAAGTTCCTCCTCCTGTTGAGGTGGAACCTTCTGTGCCTTAGTTTCCATCCATTGCCCCTTGTGCTATCACAGTATGTTCCCAGAAGAACTGCTGGCACCAGGAGAACTCAGCTCATCAGTGCCCAGCCCAAGAGATTGGTTTCTCTCCCACCTGCAGAGGGGCAGGTGGTTTAACTGGCATGAAGCACACACATTTGGAACCAGGCATATGGCACAATGTCCTGCTTCAACAGAAAATAGTCATGAGCTCTGTGGTGACAGGTTGGACTTGATAATCTTTGAGGTCTCTTCCAACTTTGGTGATACTGTGAAAAGGTATCAACAGCACAGCCTAAAGAAGCTCAACACACCAGAGCTGGCTTCCCACCACAGTGTTCCTGTGTAATCTGGTGTAGGTCATCCTGCTCTGGCAGGGGGTTTGGACTGGATGCTCTTTCGAGGTCCCTTCCAGCCCCTGTGATTCTGTGTCTCCCTTGGCCTGTGACCCCTGGGAACAGGCCCCTTTCCCTTCCAACTGCCAGCCTAGGCAGGTGCTATGAGGGGACTCATCACTGGAGCATCACCTCAAAGCCAGCCTCAGCAGGACCTCTTTTCACACAAGGACCATCTGAAGCAGACTTGGGACCTCCAAAACACAAACCCAGGGTTGGAGTTTTTTTTTCAAGCTGGGGTTTTGTTGTTTATTCTTCTTTTTTCTCCTTTCCCCAGGCACATATTTATGTAACAGGGAGCACCTGAACTAACTGAAACCTGAGTAAGGATGAGGGGAAGGGAGAGGGGGAGGCACGGGGGAAGGAGTGGAAAAGCTTGCTCGTGGGTAATTCCTCACCTGTAACTTCTCAAGCTGGCTAAGCACCTAAGCATGTGCACAGACTGAAGGCTTCCTCTGGACCCTCTCCAAGACATTAATTGGAGCATTCAGAACCTGAAAATGTGCATCTACAATTACAATTAATGAGATTATGGCTGCTGGGACATCCCATCACTTCCAGCCCAGAACCATCGGCTGGGAGTTGCCCTTTCTGAGTCCAAGGCCTTGTGCCAATGTGAAATTACTCAGTGGGAGGGGAGTTAAAGCATGTCACTGGAAACTGGACAGTTGGAGTCTCTGGAGATATACATCTGGTTTTAAAGTTCATTCTTCGATATTTTTTTCTTCTTTTTCCTTTAAAAGCCTGAAAAGGGAAAAAATAAGGTACAAGCAATTGAACAGCAATTAAAGCACTGGTGTCTGCAGGGCTTTTGGTCCATTCCATGCTCAATAACCTAAATGAGTTACTTCTACAGGGTCCAGATTTACAAAAGCATTCCCCCCACACACCCCCACAGCCACTGCTGAAAGCCCTGCTTTATTAAATCACAGATGGAGATCAGCTCTGAACAAACTCCTAAGCAGCTCTGCAGTTCTGTATGTGACAGGACAGCCAGCAGAGAGGGAGCGTTTTGGAGCAAGGCACTCTTTTGATCCCCTCAGAACAGCTCTGGTTTTGACAGCAAGTCAAAGTGAAGTCCATTCAGCCCCTGTAGCCACAAAGAAAGAGTTGTTGCCCATTGGAATGGGCTGCCCAGGGAGGTGGTGGAGTCACCATCCCTGGAGGTGTTCAAAAATGGATTGGATGTGGCACTTGAAGCCATGGTTTAGTTAGTCATGAGGTGCTGGGTGACAGGTTGGACTTGATGATCTCTGAGGTCTTTTCCAACCTTATTGATTCTATGAAAGGCATCCTACAGCAAGGGCAAGTGCTGGAAGTTCCTGCACTTGTGCTTTGAGCTGTAAACAAAGCAACCTGTGGGACTGGCTACTTAATGGCCATGGTGGTATTAGGTTGATGAATAGAATAGAATAGACCAGGTTGGAAGAGACCTTCAAGATCATCACGTCCAGCCTATCATCCAACACCACCTAATCAACTAAACCATGGCACCAAGCACCCTGTCAAGTCTCCTCCTGAACAACTCCAGTGATGGTGACTCCACCACCTCCCTGTGCAGCACATTCCAATGGGCAATCACTCTCTATGTGTAAAACTTCCTCCTAACCTCCAGCCTAAACCTCCCCTGGCACAGCTTGAGACTGTGTCCTCTTGTTCTGGTGCTGGTTACCTGGGAGAAGAGACCAACCTCTGCCTGTCTGCAACCTCCCTTCAGGTAGTTGTAGAGAGCAATAAAGTCACCCTTGAGTATCCTCTTCTCCAGGCTAAGCAAACCCAGCTCCCTCAGCCTCTCCTCATAGGGCTTGTGTTCCAAGCCCCTCACCAACCTTGTTGCCCTTGGTTGGACTTGATGATCCTAGAGGTCTTTTCCACCTCAAACAGTTCTTTGATTCAGCATACACTCTTTACCCTCTTTTGCAGAACTTAGTTGCTAGCACAACAGATTAGTTGGAGACTTCAAAGACAGCCCAAGCAACTTTCCAGATGCTCCAAAGCTACAAAGCAAAAGGCAGCTGGTACCAAAAGAGAGGCTTTGGGTACCAAGCTCAGCGACTGGCAAAACCCTAAGCCAAGAAGTGGTTAGGCTCCCAGCTCTCTGCCCAGGCTCTAAAGAGGATGTAATACTTCATGGGAAAAAGCTTGCCATGGAGGTTATTGGCCTGCACTTTCTTTAATAAAGTCTGCTTGGCAGCTCCAAAGGGAAGGGAGCATTAGGTATTTTTCCATCTCTGGCATCTATTATTCTGCTTTCATCTAGGAAGAGCTGTCCAGGATCCATCCGCGGCAGTGAAGGGTAGAAAGGTGGAGTCGAGCACAGACTCAAAAAGCACAGGCTGATGGGGCAGCCAACATGATCAGTTGTCCATCTCTGGCAGCCAGTAACCTGATAGTCTAGCTGCTTACCTTTAAGACTGAAAATATCCATCATCAGAGAGTGGGAATTCATTTCTAGAAGAACAAACAGCAAACTTTGAAAGTAATCTTCCAGGCATGTGCTGGAGGTCACCTCACCACCCTGTCCTCTCTCTTTGTGCTGATGTGTTGCATCCTGTGAAGAAGGCTAAGACAGACTCTCTGAAATGTTGTGATGGTTTTCTCCTCACCTTGTCACAGCTCTGCTGAGTGATGGGAGGAGGATCTGAATGCTCCATTCTCTCCAGAGTGAGAGAATAGTGTCAACACTGCTCTAGATTTCAGATCTGGCAAAACATGCCTGAAGGTGACATGGAGGAACAGTAGGATTGAAATGACAGCTCTGTTCTCATATGACTCCTGTGAAGGTCTGCCATGAATAAGAGGAAGCCTTCTTCAAAATGAACTGTTGGCCTCTGAGTAGCTCAGCCCAGCACTGAGTCAAATAAGGCAGGCACTCCGATGTGGAGCGATAAGCACCGATTACTTAACCACTTTTAATGAAACTCTGGGAGGCTATTTTAGTCCCAGCCCCACTGGTGCTCAAGGACTAGCAATGCTTCCCAGATAAATCACAAGTGTTCAGTTTGGCTTGGGAAACCCTCACACAGTTGGATGTTTTGTGGAAGAAACCTTTCAGACAGGCTTTGAAGATAACTGCTGCGCTCAGGGATTGATGCTCTCCGTTTCCCAGGTCTGTTTGCTGGAGCATGGTGTCAAATACAGAGACCCTGCCCCACAAGTGGCACACCAGAGTGGATGAAACCAACTGGGCAATTACAGCCTCTGAAGTTTGACTTGAAGATCACACTAATTAGAAACACAGAATCAGAGAATTGCCAGGGTGGGAAGGGACCTCAAAGCTCAGCCAGTTCCAACCCCCCTGCCATGGGCAGGGACACCTCACACTGCAGCAGGTTGCTCACAGCCACATCCAGCCTGGCTGCAAACACCTCCAGGCATGAGGCTGCCACCACCTCTCTGGGCAACCTGTGCCAGTCTCTCACCACACTCATGGGGAAGAACTTCTTCCTAATATCCAATCTCAATCTCCCCACTTCTAGTTCTGTTTCATTCCTCCCAGTCCTATCCCTACCAGACACCCTCAAAAGTCCCTCCCCAGTTTTCTTGTAGCCCCCTTCTTTGAGACTACATTCACCCCTACCCTTCCTGAGAAGGAAAGAAGAGCTCAACCACTTGTGCATTTCCCCCATTCCTTCAAAGCAGTTGGGAGGCAAGTTGTGGCAAGCTCACAGCTGCTGGACACCCAGCCCACCACCTCCAGGCAGGTAAGCAACGCACTCAGAGCTTCTGGAGCAAGGAGCTCCTGCCATGCCCTTTGGCAAGTGCTGGCATCTAAGCCAATATGCTCACAAGTAGCTTTGGGATGCCCTCTGAGCTGCAGCCTCACACCTGGAGAGGCTGTACTGCTGGAGAGGGCACCAGGAGGCTCAGGGGAGACCTTATTGCTCTCTACAACTCCCTGAAGGGAGGTTGTAGCCAGGTGGGGGTTGGTCTCTTCTCCCAGGCAACCAGCACCAGAACAAGAGGACACAGTCTCAAGCTGTGCCAGGGGAGGTTTAGGCTGGAGGTGAGGAGAAAGTTCTTCCCAGAGAGAGTTGTTAACTACTAGAATGTGCTGCCCAGGGAGGTGGAGTCCCCATCCCTGGAGGTGTTCAAGAGGGGATTGGATGTGGCACTTGGTGCCATGGTCTAGTCATGAGGTCTGTGGTGACAGGTTGGACTTGATGACCTTTGAGGTCTTTTCCAACCTTGTTGATTCTCTGATTCTGTGATTCTATCTGGCAAGGCCATGGAAAGAGGTGCCAGGGTACCATGGCACAGCCTGTCTTGGGAGCACTGCCTTTTTATCTCGGTGGGGATGTGGAGAGGAAGGTCTCAGAGAGCTCACAAGCTTCCAGGAGACTCTCCTGGGGAGAGGGAGGAGGGGAAGGAACACAGGCCCCTTGCCAGGAATCGATCTGTCCCATTTAGAGAAATTAATGTAATTGTTTGTGGCAGCAGGAGAGCTGCAGCTGCTGGCTCCAGGAAGCCTGGGCCGTAAGCAAACACAGTGCCAGCACTGCTAGGAGCAAGCAAGTGAGGTGAGCACCAGCAGCTGGCACTCAGGAAGCTCGGGGACTTCCCTCCCTGCACAACAGGCTTGCAGAGCCACCTCTGCCATCCCTGATCAGATCCAGCCCAGCCTGGCAACTCTCCCTGAAATCCACATTGGCTGTTTACACATCCTTGGTACAAGACAGCGCTTACAAACTCCCCACCCTGCCCTCACATCCTCACCCTGCAACAGCCAGAGGTCCATCACAGTATCACCAAGGTTGGAAGAGACCTCGAGGATCATCAAGTCCAACCTATCAACACAGACCTCATGACTAGACCATGGCACCAAGTGCCACATCCAATCCCCTCTTGAACACCTCCAGGGATGGGGACTCCACCACCTCCCTGGGCAGCACATCCCAATGGCTAACGACTCTCTCTGGGAAGAACTTTCTCCTCACCTCAAGCCTAAACTTCCTCTGGTGCAGCTTGAGACTGTGTCTCCTTGTTCTGGTGCTGGTTGCCTGGGAGAAGAGACCAACCCCTTCCTGGCTACAACCTCCCTTCAGGTAGTTGTAGAGGGCAATGAGGTCTCCCCTGAGCCTCCTCCTCTCCAGGCTAAGCAATCCCAGCTCCCTCAGCCTCTCCTCACAGGGCTGTGCTCAAGGCCTCTCCCCAGCCTTGCTGCCCTTCTCTGGACACCTTCAAGTCTCTCAATGTCCTTCTTAAACTGAGGGGCCCAGAACTTGACACAGTACTCAAGGTGTGGCCTAACCAGTGCTGAGCACAGGGCACAAGGACTTCCCTGCTCCTGCTGGCCACACTATTCCTAATGCAGGCCAGGATGCCATTGGCCCTCTTGGCCACCTGGGCACACTGCTGGCTCATATTCAGGCAGCTGTCAATCAGCACCCCCAGGTCCCTCTCTGTTTGGGAGCTCTCAGCCACTCTGATCCCACCCTGTAGCTCTGCATGGAATTGCCGTAGCCAAAGTGCAGCACCTGGCACTTGGATTTGTTGAATGCCATCCCGTTGGACTCTGCCCATCTGTCCAGTCGGTCAAGATCCCTCTGCAGAGCCTTTCTACCCTCTAACTGACCAACATCTGCTCCTAACTTGGTGTCATCTGCAAACTTGCTGATGACTGACTCGACCCCCTCATCCAGATCATCAATGAAGATGTTAAAGAGCACAGGGCCCAGCACTGATCCCTGGGGCACACCACTGGTGCCTGGCTGCCAGCTGGATGTGGCACCATTGACCACCACTCTGGGCTCAGCCCTCCAGCCAGTTCCTAACCCAGCACAGAGAGTCGTGGTCCAAGCCACGAGCTGACAGCTTAGCCAGCAGTTTGCTGTGGGGGACGGTGTCCATCCCATGAAGGGAAGCCCCAGGAGGCTCCTCAGGCTGGTGGGAGCCACCGGCTGAGTGCTCTACACCCTGCACTCAGGCACCCACTGCCCCCAAGCCCGGGAAGGGCACAGGCAGGCAGAGTGCTAACAACTGTGTGATTACAAAATGATCTTTGCCTCTTCCCCTGCCCCCCCCCCCCCCCCCCCTTTCTTTTTCCTATTTGGTTGTTTTTTTATTGCCTCAGAAGATAAGAACAGTTGGAGAAGTAAAGGCTGTGGGGCCTCAGCGAGTCGCCTGCCAGGATCTGCTGTCTGAGGCTTTCATCCATCCAGTTTTAATCCAAATTAGTAGGAGCTTCAGAAAGGGGATTCTGGCAAAGGCTCAGCTGGAAAGGTTTCCATCATTAATTCTGCCAAGCCCATAAAAATACAATTACAAAGAGGGAAAGGAGGGTGGCACATCACAGCTCTTGGAGCAAGCCTGGTTTGGTTTGCTTTGCTTTTCTAGCAGAATAAAACAAACCAAAAGGCAAATCTATATTTAATTAAGAAACAGGCTTTGTCTTCTCTGACAATCTTTACATAAGGCTGGAAAGGCTACTCTGTGGTTATGATGAAATTAATTTCTGACTGAGGTGGGAATTTTCTTTGCTTTCTCAAAGAGGCCAGGCAGCTGGGGAAGAGAGGAGAGGTCCTGCTCCCCTGGCCCCAGCAGCACAGGGCCTGTGCAGTTTGTTGGCAGGACATTCCCTGTAGCAAAGCAGAGCCTGCAGCTTGTCAGGCCTCTCTGGGGAACACCACAGGGGGAGGCAGAAGAGACCAGGCAGTGCTGGGGTGCTTGTGTACATTCACCCCAGCAGGCACAGGCTCTAGCTGTGCTGGAGTGCCTGCTGTGGCCTCCCTCTGTCTCACCTGGAGGTGTCATCTTCATCAGTGGCCCCAGACTTCTTCAGAACACAACTTCAGTGAGGATGGCTGAGGAGGCTTTGGGCCAGGGAGGAGCTCAGGAGGGTTTTGGCCAAGGAGGAGATGAGAGGAGGGTTTGGGTCAAGCTGAAGCTCAGGACAGTTGTGGCTTCATTTTGGGCTGCTCCCTCCAAAGCTGCTGCCTGGGGTGGGCAGGGCAGGTGACTTTCTGCACCTCGCCTCTGCTGCCAGTTGGCAGGTGACCCATCTTTGGTCTTCCAGGTGTTCAGAAAAGGCTTGGATGTGGCCCTTGGAGCCATGGTTTAGTTGTCAGGAGGTGTTGGGTGCCAGGTTGGACTCGATGACCTCTGAGGTCTTTTCCAACCTTATTGATTCTATGATTCTATTCTATGATTCTACCTGCAGTGGGCAGTAGTGTCCTCCCTACTCCAGTCATGAGGTCTGTGGTGACAGGTTGGACTCGATGATCTTTGAGGTCTCTTCCAACCTTAGAGATACTGAATACTGAATTCACCACTGGCCACACCAGCTGCCTGTCAGCTACAGGTTTGAGCAGAGCCACCACACTGCTGGAGAAGCTGTGTGCCAGTAACCACTAGTGAAGAAGCCCCCAGAGGTGCACACACACCTCCGCCTCAGCTGCTGGTGCAAGCCATGGAGACCTGAGCACAGCAGGTCAGGACCTCACCTGGAGGTCCAGCTCAGGACCTCAACACAAGGAGGACATGGACTTGCTGAAGTGGGTTAAGAGGAGGCCACAAAGATGATCAGAAGGTTGGAGCACCTCCCCTACAAGGACAGGCTGGGAGAGCTGGGGTTGTTTAGCTCCAGGGAGACCTCAGAGCAGCCTGGCAGTATATGAAGAAGGCCTAGAAGAAAGCTGGGGAGGGAGTGTGTAGAACGGTTTGTAGCAACAGGAAAAGGGGCAACAGCTTCAGACAGTGTCAAATGCCTTCCTGAAATCAAGGTAAACCACGTCCACCACTCTACCACCATCTACCCACCTAGTTATGTCCTCATAAAAGGAGAACAGGGCAGGGAAGGGGGAAAGACAAGGCCAAGGATTGGTCTTGCCCCCAAAAGGCAGCCAGCAGCAGCGTTCCCAGGGTTAAACCAAAGTCTCTTGTATCAGGCTCAGGATAAAGCAAAGGCACTGAGATGTCCAAGTGTGGCACTGAAGAGAGAATGGCTGAGGTTGGAAGGGACCTTAGAGATCATCTACTCCAACCTCCCAGCAGCAAGAAGCTGCCTCCACCCAAACGAGCTCGCAGCCGCCCTCTGCTCCTCCCTCCAGCCCGCTCGCTGCAGCGCCACGACGCGCTCCAAGAACAACCTTGGAAAACGGCACAAACCACCCCAAAGGAGAGCATGACACCAGCATGAGTTCAGCATGGGCTTGGGAACTGACCCTCCCAGCCAGGGAGGGGAAACTGGAACCTCACAGACAGAGACTGAATGGAACCGGATCGGAAGGGCGCGCCAGAAACCGCGGCCACCCATCGCCAAGCCCTGCCCGAAGGAGGCCTCCCCCAGCTCCCAGCCAGTGCAAGGACCATGCCACAGCTCTATGGCCACAAACACCTCCTCTTTGCAAGCCTGCATCTACAGGAGGCTGGGGCAGGCATGCTAGGAGAAGACAAAGATCAGAAACATTTCCAAAGGACAGCTTTAAAGTTGGGGATCAGCAGAGCTTGAGCATCTGACTTCAATTCTAAACTGGTTTTGATGAGCAGGAGTGGATGCAGTACCCCAAATACACGGGGAGTTTCTGCTCAGTGGTGCTCTGCAGTGATGTTATGGATGAACTGCTAAACAGAGGCCACACCACCGCTGCTGAGCAGACCAAAACTTGGACCAGGCAGAGGAGAAACAAACTAAATCGTTCCCTAGGAAGAGCCAGAGCCAGATTTGCCACCACCTTACATCTTGTACAACCACTTAGAGCACGTCTGTGTGAGGCAGCCTTCAGGAAAGTGAACTTCTAACTGCACCATAAATCCATCTAGAAACGTCCCCTGCCTCTGAGGAACGGCAAGCCACTTCCATTTGCAGAGCAATAAAAGCTGAATGCCAAACTGCAAGGCTGCAAGCTGAACTCAGGAGTTACCTGGAGACAGGTTTGCAGAAGCAATCACTCTTTTTTTGCTGCAGTATTTGAAAGTGATCAGTTCAGATTCTGCTTTGGAAAAGTGTCCTCAGCTTTGATCCCGCTCCAAGCTGAGCCCAGAACAACTATTAGACGGCTGACATTAAAAGGTCTCCAACCAAAGTGATTTATAATGGAAACAGAAGGAAATAGATCACCATCTCAGAGCTTCCTAACGCGCCACAGACGAGATCCAGAAGGTCAGGCGAAGTTGTCACCGGGGATGTGAGCTCTCCCTGCTGCAGCTGAGGACCACAACACACACAAGAGCAACTTCAGCTGATGAAGCCCATCAGATATAAAACAAGCACCCATGCCCTTCCTAGCCATCTCTGATTTTCTGCAGAGCACTATAAGATTCTCATCTACAAAGGCTACAGCACAGCAAGCTGAGAAGCAAGGCTTCCCCTGGCTGGAAGTTGTCACCGAGGACGTGAGCTCTCCCTGCTGCAGCTGAGGACCACAACACACACAAGAGCAACTTAGTATCATACTATCAGTCAGGGTTGGAAGGGACCACAAGGATCATCTAGTTCCAAACCCCCTGCCATGGGCAGGGACACCCCACACTAGATCAGGCTGGCCAGAGCCTCAGCCAGCCTGGGCTTAAACACCTCCAGGGACAGGGCCCCAACCACCTCCCTGCACAACCCATTCCAGGGCTTCACCACTCTCATGGGGAAGAACTTCCTCCCCACCTCCAGCTTCATTCCATCCCCCCTAGTCCTATCACTGCCTGAGATCCTGAGCAGTCCTTCCCCAGCCTTCCTGTAGCCCCCTTCAGATACTTGGAAGGCCACAATTAGGTCACCTGGGAGCCTTCTCTTCTCCAGACTGAACAGCCCCAACTCCTTCAGTCTGTCCTCACAGCAGAGCAGCTCCAGCCCTCTGATCATCCTCGTGGCCCTTCTCTGGACACCTTCCAGCACCTCCAGATCCCTCTTGCAATAGGGGCTCCAGAACTGGAGGCAGTACTCCAGGTGGGGTCTCAGCAGAGCTGAGCAGAGGGGGAGAATCACCTCCCTTGCCCTGCTGGCCACACTTCTCCTGCTGCAGCCCAGGAGCTGATTGGCTTTCTGGGCTGCAAGTGCACATTGAGAGCTCCTGGTGAGCTTCTCCTCCCCCAGCACCCCCAAGTCCATCAGACATAAAACAAGCACTCATGCCCTTCCTAGCCATCACTGATTTTCTGCAGAGCACTGGAAGATTCTCATCTACAGATGCTACAGCACAGCAGGCTGAGAAGCAAGGCTTCCCCTGGCTGGAGCAAGCAGACAACCTTCCCCAACGCCCCGCTGAAGAATATTTGACCACCAAACGGAGCCGAGCTGTTAACAGCTTGAATTAATGGGCTTAGTGGTTTTCCAGGGAGGTATTGTCATGATGGACATGGTGTGGATTCAGCAAGGTTTGCCCTTTCAGAAACACAGCTTCAATTTCAAAGCTTTGATTAGGCTCAGCACCATTAGGGAACCATTACTGATTTTCTTCTGTTGTTCTTACCGCTCTAACTATCGGTTTCCGAATCAGAAACTGCAGACAGTTGGCTTGACCAAGAGTCAAGGTTTAGGAATGCAAAAGCCAATCCAAGGTACAGATGAGCTTCAGATGTGGACAGGCTTCACAGGGTTGAACAGAGGCTCTCCAGAGTTGTTCAGGTCACAGAGGCTTCACCCCCATCCCCGTCGGTGTATGCACACATGCCTTCATCCCTGGGTTGTTTTGGTTTGCTTCTGGCCTCAGCCAGAGCAACTGGAACTCAGACAAGCAATTACTGCATGCAGCAATGTAAAACAACCAACCAACAACAACAACAACAACCCCCCACCCAACCCCTCACAACCACCTTTTGGTTTATTGTATGCCATTAACAAAAAGCAAGCAGAAAGCCAATGCAAAGGATCTCTTTAATAAGCCCTCCCTGATCACCGCCATGTGTTGCCCAAGCAGCCAGACCTTCACAGCTTGAGGAGCCAAACCATACCAAACATCAAATGGTGAAAGAACAACAATACTACTAATAATAATAACAAATGTTGGGTTTGTTGGGTTGGTTTTGAGTCAATCATCATTAGGGCTTGAAAGGACAAACAGATATTAAATAAGACTTCCAAAAAAACCCACCCCATCCCCCCCACCAAAACCAAAACCAACCCCAAAACACCAGACCCAAACCATTTTGCACAAGCAAACCTCCTGCAAACAAAGCCCATTGGAAAGAGCTGCTCTCAAACCTGGGGTTGTGTGGGGCTTCATCTGGCTTGCAAATTAAAAGCAGTCATTTGTGTTCCTGGAGCATCCCAAAAGGAATGTTGGCAGCCAGATGGCCTTAGGAAAGAAACACCATCTCCACTGCCCTGCTCTTGCTGTTCAGGTCTCACTTCTGATTGTCTTTTTCTTCCCTGGCAATCCTCTTCGTCACACCGCTGAAATACTTCTCCCGGAAGGAGTTGTGGCCTCGGTAGGGCAAATATTGACCGTCCAACGAGGAAGAGTTCTGATCCTGATCCTGCATGGCATCAAAACACAGGCAGGGACTTTTTAGGGTGCCAGGGAGGCACAGGACTGGGAGGAATGGGGAAAAAAAACACACCTAGAAATGGGTAGAATCGGATTGGATGTCAGGAAGAAGTTCTTCCCCATAAGGGTGGTGAGAGACTGGCACAGGTTGCCCAGGGAGGTGGTGGAAGCCTCACAGAATCACCAAGGTTGGAAGAGAGCTCAAATATCATCAGGTCCAACCTGTCACCATAGACCTCATGACTAAACCATGGCACCAAGTGCCATGTCCAATCCCCTCTTGAACACCTCCAGGGATGGGGACTCCACCACCTCCCTGGGCAGCACATCCCAATGGCTAACAACTCTCTCTGGGAAGAACTTTCTCCTCACCTCCAGCCTAAACTTCCCCTGGCACAGCTTGAGACTGTGTCCTCTTGTTCTGCTGCTGGGTGCCTGGGAGCAGAGACCAATCCCCTCCTGGCTACAGTCTCCCTTCAGGTAGTTGTAGACAGTAAGGTCTCCCCTGAGCCTCCTCTTCTCCAGGCTAAGCAACCCCAGCTCCCTCAGCCTCTCCTCACAGGGCTGTGCTCCAGACCCCTCCCCAGCTTTGTTGCCCTTCTCTGGACACCTTCAAGTCTTTCAATGTCTTTCTTAAACTGAGAGGCCCAGAACTGGACACAGGACTCAAGGTGTGGCCTAACCAGAGTTTTTTTCAGCCAGGCTGGATGTGGCTGTGAGCAACCTGCTCTACTGTGAGGTGCCCCTGCTCATGGCAAGGGGGATGGAACTGGCTGATCCTTGAGGTGCCTTCCAACCCTGACTATTCTGTGACTGGATTATACAGCAGCACTTTCAGCAGCTATTGCCATTGGTTTTCCTTTTGCCTTTTGTCAAACTAATTACAAGCAAGAGTGCAGTTGTTTTGGTTTTAGTTGGGCTTTTCCCCCCCCCACAGTTGAATGGCAAACAGACATTGGATTGACTGAAGAACTTCAAAAGTAGAATGCTGAGGTTTCCATCAGAGTAATAATGCACATCCCACTGCAAAGCCTCAGCAGTGAGCAGAAATGCAACTCACTGTGCAACAGACTCCCATTTGACTTTGATCAGACAGAAGCTGTAAGCCAGACAAGGAGGATTGCTTGGTGGTTGGGCTTTTCTTGTTTGTGGGTTGGTGTTTGGGGTGGGTTTTTTGTTAAAGCACTAATTCAAACTTTCATTAGTCTGCTCTGCTCTGCAAACTGATGCCAGTTGTCACTACCAGACATCTGAAGTTTGAACAGCCCTGCACTTCCAGCACCTACAGGAGAGCTGGGGAGAGACTTCTGACAAGGGCGTGTAGTGGCAGGACAAGGGGAAAGGGCTTTGAGCTGGAAGAGGGGAGACTGAGACTGGGGATGAGGAAGAAATTCTTGACAGTGAGGATGGTGAGACAATGCAACAGGTTGCCCAGGGAGGCTGTGGATGCTCCCTGCCTGGAGGTTTTCAAGGCCTTGAACAACCTGGGCTGGTGGGAGGTTGGAATTAGATGATCTTCAAGGTCCCTTCCACCCGAAACCATTCTGTGATTCCATGAAATATCCCAGCTAACATCACCAGAACCCAAGCTTCACATGAATGAATGGGAGCACAGGTCCTGTGCCACACAGGCTTCTTGACAAAGGAAATGACAAAGGTTAGTGTCCAGAAAAAATACCATCAGGAGAATGCAATCACTCAGAGGCTTCTGAAAACAGATGTAAACAGAACACAAATGAGGCAGCACAGGAGAGGCTGAGGGAGCTGAGGGTGTTGAGCCTGGAGAAGAGGAGGCTCAGGGGAAACCTTCTTGCTCTCTCCAACTACCTGAAGGGAGGTTGTAGCCAGGTGGGGGTTGGTCTCTTCTCCCAGGCAACCAGCACCACAACAAGAGGACACAGTCTCAAGCTGCACCAGGGGAGGTTTAGGCTAGAGGTGAGGAAGGAATTCTTCTCAGCAAGAGAGACTTGCCTTTGGAATGTGCTGCCCAGGGGGGTGGTGGAGTCACCATCCCTGGAGGTGTTCAGGAAGAGACTGGATGGGGTGCTTGGTGCCATGGTTGAGTTGATTAGATGGTGCTGGGTGATAGCTTGGACTCGATCTCGAAGGTCTCTTCCAACCTGGTTAATTCTACTCTAATATTGTTTGAAAGCAGTGCAGCACAACACAGAGATTGTTTCACCACTTCCTTTCACAGTTCAGATTTGTTTGCTCATATTTGACAATGAAGTTCCTGTGCAATGCTTCAGCATAAACAGTAGGCACATGGAAGGAGATTTCAGACTCTCTCTTCACACTCCGACAGCATTATGCTGCAAGGATGTGGACCATCTCCCCCTTCAGCTGTTCTGGTGTCTTTCCAGGCTTTCAGCTAATAAAATCAACACCTCACCTTGCTCTGGATGTCTCAATCTGCCTTCCCAAGGAGAGAAACAAAAGGGTTTTCAGCAGCACGAGGTTTGTCTGCCACGTCCAAGTGCCCTCTTCTGGGCACAGTGAGAATCCCTGTGCAGCAGTTCTCTGCAGTCCCAGGGCAATGCCACTGCCTTTCATTAACTTGCTATATCTGTGGATATCTAACATGGAAAGCAGGCACCCCAGCAACAGCAAAGGAGTTCTGTTTAGATATTGAACTACTGGAAAACAGCAGCAGAAAATTGCCAGGGTAAACCCACTGCAGACATGACTTTCAGTCACCTGTAGGAGAATGTCATCTCCAAGAGCATTCCAGGCTGAGAATAGAATAGAATAGAATAGAATACAATAGAATAGAATAGAATACAATAGAATAGAATAGAATAGAATAGACCAGGTTGGAAGAGACCTAATCAGCAGGACTTCAGCATGGCCATGGAAAACCAAGTAACTCCCTCTAGGCAGGCAGGAAAGAAGGAGGATTTGAGATGTACTCCTCTCACAGCCAGTCTGTACCCACTTCTAAACCTCTTTCACAGAACCACTCTGAGAAAAAAAGGGCAAATTCTCTTCCTCTCAGTCTGCAGGTCAGAAATCCTTCTGTGACCAAAGCACAGAACCCATTTCATGCCTCTGGGATGAGTTGAAACCATAACTCTGCACAATTGGCTTGTTTTGAGAACTAATGGCTGGGATGTTTGATGCTGAAGGATGACAGATGGGTCAACAGTGTTTTAACATAAAAATTAATCCCCACAGCCTCCAAGAGGTCACACATCTGTGTGCCATTCATCTTGAGTCCTTCAGTAACAGAATGCTGATTCAGGGTGAAGGGAGGAAGGGAGAAAGGAAGTACCCCCCTTCTACCCCCAAGCTGGTTAGGGCAAAGAGAGGATATGATATATATGAGACCAAACTTCCAGCTAAGCACAGCTGTAAGGGGAGAATCTGCACCCATCAAATGGAAACAGGTTTAGTGCTTCACTCCTCAGCAGAATCCACTTTGTAGATGAAGGTTTTGTCAAGAGCTATGCAAACCATTGAACAGAATAACCCAGGTTGGAAAAGGCCTTCAAGATCAAGTCCAACCTAGCAACACCATCTAATCAACTAAACCATGGCACCAAGGGCCTCATCCAGTTTCTTCTTAAACACTTCCAGTGATGGTGACTCCACCACCTCCCTGGACAGCACATTCCAATGGCCAATCTCTCTTGCTGGGAAGAATTTCTTCCTAACATCCAGCCTAAACTTCCCCTGGCACAGCTTGAGACTGTGGCCTCTTGTTCTGGTGCTGGTAGCCTGGGAGAAGAGACCAGGCCCCATCTGGCTACAACCTCCCTTCAGGGAGTTGTAGACAGCAAGAAGGTCTCTCCTGAGCCTCCTCTTCTCCAGGCTAAGCAACCCCAGCTCCCTCAGCCTCTCCTCACAGGGCTGTGCTCCAGACCCCTCCCCAGCTTTGTTGCCCTTCTCTGGACACCTTCAAATGCCTCAATGTCCTACTTAACCTGAGGAGCCCAGAACTGGACACAGGACTCAAGGTGTGGCCCAACCAGTGCTGAGCACAGGGCAGAATGAGCTCCCTGCTCCTGCTGGCCACACTATTCTGATGCAGGCAGGAAGTTTCTTCTAACATCTAACCTAAACTTCCCCTGGTGCAACTGGAGGCCATTTCCTCCCATCCTATCACTTGTTGCTAGGGAGAAGAGACCAACCCCCACCTGGCTCCAACCCCCCTTCAGGGAGTTGTAGAGAGCAATGAGGTCTCTCCTCAGGCTCCTCTTCTCCACAGTGAACACCGCCAGTTCCCTCAGCTGCTCCTCCCCAGCCCTGTTCATCAGCTTCATTGCCCTTCTCTGGGCACACTCCAGCACCTCACTGTCCTTGAAGTGAGGAAGAAAGATGAGGAAGCTTAAAGACTGGAGAGGAGGGTGGGTTACTAATGACCACCATGGCTGTTCAAAAAAAAAACCCTTAAATATTAAAACCCAAACAACTCTGCTGCTGCTGCTGTGCACATGCTGGAGAAGCCTTCTCCTATCAACTCTGTTTCCAGTTGGCACAGTTTCTTCATAAACTGAAACAGAACAGGCTAGATGCTTACCAGACAGGGAGCTCCACACCATCTTTCATGAGGGTTTTCATCCACTATTTATGACCTGCATGCCTGTGAGTAGTTATGATGGATCAATACTTCAAGCAGACACCTTGGATGTTCACTCCAAGGTCTCCTGGTTATTACCACACCACCAATTTCACACTCCCTATCTTGACTGAACTCATCTCCCCTTCAGAGTTCAGAGTTAAGAGGGAAATTGAATTGGCTCTGAAATCTGCAAGTCATTACCAGTGGCAAACACTGGGGGAACAAAGGACTGCATAATAATGACACTACAGGACTTGTAAAACCTCTTAGCTGCTGCTGAGTACTACACCAAGCTGAATTAAAAGCCATTTGTGAGGGCTTGTTCCAAAGCAGTTTAGTAAAGCAGACAGGGACTGTCTGGACACAGGAATGTTTGTGTAGCCATAAAAATCCACCCTTTCATTCAAGGGAAACAGAAATGGCCACAGCTCCCACTACTGCATTTTAACAGCCTACCTGCCAAGGCAGAAGTATCCAGATCAAAGGTTAACATATTCACAGAATGGCAGCTTGGAAGGCACCCCAAGGGTCACCTGGTCCAACCTTTCTAAGTGATGGTGGAGCTGAAATGAGCTGGCCCAGGAGCCTCACAAGCTGAGTCTTAAAACTGACCAGTGAAGGGACCCCACTGCTTCCCCTGGGAGATGATTCCAGTGTCTGGCTGTGCTCATGGGGAAACACTTCCTTCTGGACTCCAATGGGAATCTCCCCAGCAGTCACTTAGCCCCATCACCTCCTGTCTTTCACATGTGAAAAGAGAGTCTCCATCCTTCTGGTAACCATCCTTTATGTGCTGGTGCATGGCAATAAGGTCTCCCCTTAACTTTCTCCTCTCCAGGCTGAACAAGCCCAGCCCTCTCAGCCTGTCCTCCCATGGCAGGGCTGCCAGGCCTCTGAGCATTCTAGTGGCTCTAAAGCCACAAGACAGGGGAAAAATCATGTCCCAGGTAAGGGACACTGGGGTGGGGATATCTTAGGTAGGTAGATGCCAAAGAAGAAGAGACTAAAGCAAGCAAGCAGGCACTAGCTAAAGAGTCACAGAGACATAGAATTGTTAGGGTTGGAAGGGACCTCAAGGATCATTCAGTCCCAACCCCCCTGCCATGGGCAGGGACACCTCACACTACAGCAGGTTGCTCACAGCCACATCCAGCCTGGCTGCAAACACCTCCAGGCAGGAGGCTTCCACCACCTCCCTGGGCAACCTGTGCCAGGCTCTCACCACCCTCCTGGGGAACAACTTCTTCCTCACATCCAATCTCAATCTCCCCATTTCTAGTTGTGCTCCATCCCCCCCAGTCCTCTCAGTATGTTGTCATTTGGACACATTCAGTTTCATCAGAAACAGCACATGGGTTCTGATATCTTTAAATTATCTAAAGGCCATCTGCAGTCCTGAGTGCAAGCACCTGCACCACTTTATCTAAGCAGTAAGCCTGCCAATGAGACTCAGGTGCTTGGAGTTAAGCATTTCCAGACATGAGCCTCTCAAAGCACGTCCTGGAGAACAGCTGATGCACAAAGCCACAATAACAAGTGATGCAAGGCTACTGACAGAAGGGCAGGTAAGGTTGTTAAGTCAGCACATGTTACATGAACATGAGCCAGCAGTGTGCCCAGGTGACCAAGGCGGCCAATGGCATCCTGGCCTGCATCAGGAACAGTGTGGCCAGCAGGAGCAGGGAAGTCATTGTGCCCTGTACTCTGCATTGGTTAGGCCACACCTTGAGTCCTGTGTCCAGTTCTGGGCTCCTCAACCTAAGAAGGACATTGAGAGACTTGAAGGTGTCCAGAGAAGGGCAACAAAGCTGGGGAGGGGTCTGGAGCACAGCCCTGTGAGGAGAGGCTGAGGGAGCTGGGGTTGCTTAGCCTGGAGAAGAGGAGGCTCAGGGGAGACCTTCTTGCTGTCTACAACTCCCTGAAGAGAGGTTGTAGCCAAGTGGGTGTTGGTCTCTTCTCTAAAGCAACCAGCACCAGAACAAGAGGACACAGTCTCAATCTGTGCCAGGGGAGGTTTAGGCTGAAGGTGAGGAGAAAGTTCTTCACAGAGGGAGTTGTTAGCCATTGGGATGTGCTGCCCAGGGAGGTGGTGGAGTCCCCATCCCTGGAGGTGTTCAAGAGGGGATTGGATGTGGCACTGGGTGCCATGGTTTAGTAGTCATGAGATGCTGGGTGACAGGTTGGACTTGATAATCTTTGAGGTCTCTTCCACCCTTATTGATTCTATGATTCTACACTACAGCACTGGCAGGAATAAAACTCCTGCGAAAAGCCTCCGTGAATACCCTGAGACACACATGTCAAAACCTTCCCCAATTTACCCTCCTGCTTCACTGCTGGTGAAGTTGGCAGCTCTGGCTATTGGCCTTTAAAACAAAAAGGTGAATCCAGCTGTTGCTTGAGGATCTGAGTCACCTTTAGCAGTATGAATGCAGGACTGAACCCCTGCTGTGGTGTCAGAGCAAGCACCACGCAGCCACAGCAGCCTAAGCACCACGCAGCCACAGCAGCCTGACTGCATCTCCTGTCACCTAAAATAGCTCTCTCCAGCTGACAAGGAACATGCTAAAACCACTTGCTCACTGTTGACTTGTATTTTCAGGAAGAATTTGCTCCACATTTGTTTAGCATCTGATTTAACAGCACTAGGCAGGAAAAGCAGCAAGGGCAGAAAGGAGGTCTGAGTGCAGCCTCCCCTGCTCCCACTGCCTCAGCAGAGGTACTCAGCATGTCCCAAAGCAACAACAAACTGAAAGCCAAAGTGCTTTGCTGTCCTTAAGTGAGAGCTACAATATGATTTCAAAAGGCTCACAGGATGTTAGGGGTTGGAAGGGACCTCTAGAGATCTTTGTGTCCAACCCCCCTGGCCAGAGCAGGGCCATAGAATCCAGCACAGGTCACACAGGAATGCACCCATATGGGGCTTGAAAGTCTCCAGAGAAGGAGACTCAAAGCTAAAAGATAACCTCTCTGGAAATAAAGTAACAGAATATGAATATAGTTTATCTGTACTGCAAGACTCAAAGGCATTTGGTATTTACTTGGGCACCAAAGAGCACCCTGGGACTTAGGCATCTCTGTGGATGGGATTCAAGGAAAGCAAAGTCAGCTCCCAGAGGTAGCCAGAAGCTCAAAGATCTCTTTCACACTATGAAGCAGCTTGCTCAGGATCAAAAGCTTATCAAAAACTAAGGGGAAAAAGGGAAAGACCAAAAGCAGAGCAGTCTCTTAAATCACTGCCCCACTGATTGTGAAGACATGGGTGGCAATTTTACAACAGCTCAAACTCTCAACAGAAAAATCTCCAGTGTGGCAGAAACAAAGACCAGTCTGGCAGAAACAAGTAAGGACCAGACTGGCAGAGGCAAGGATCAAATGCTGAGCAGTACAAACTCTTCACAACTGCAACAGCTACCATTTTACACCAGACGATGGAGAATAGAATAGAATAGAACAGAATAGAACAGAACAGAACAGAACCGAACCAGGCTGGAAAAGACCTTTGAGATCATCAAGTCCAACCTATCACCCAGCACCACCTAATCAACTAAACCATAGCACCAAGCACCCCATCCAGTCTTCTCCTCCTAAACACCTCCAGTGATGGTGACTCCACCACCTCCCTGGGCAGCACATCCCAATGGCCAATCTGTCTTTCTGGGAAGAATTTCTTCCTAACATCAACCTAAACCTCCCCTGGCACAGCTTGAGACTGTGTCCTCTTGTTCTGGTGCTGCTTGCCTGGGAGAAGAGACCAACCTCCACCTGGCTACAACCTCCCTGCAGGGAGTTGGAGAGAGCAAGAAGGTCTCCCCTGAGCCTCCTCTTCTCCAGGCTAAGCAACCCCAGCTCCCTCAGCCTCTCCTCACAGGGCTGTGCTCCAGACCCCTCCCCAGCTTCATTACCCTTCTTCGGACACATTCAAGTCTCTCAATGTCCTTCTTAACCTGAGGGGCCCAGAACTGGGCACAGGACTCAAGGTGAGGCCTAACCAGTGCTGAGTCCAGGGGCAGAATGACCTCCCTGCTTACCTTGAAGTCCTTCACCTTCTCCATGGTTATCAGGCGCCGTGAGGTGTGGCTGGAAAGCATCTGCTCACAGTTGCTGATAAGCTTCAGGCAGGGGTGGCGGGGAACGATGTCTTCTGTGTATCTGGAAGGAACAAACATCCACAGAGCTGTAAGCTCATGAAGTGAAAGGCTTGCAGCTCAAACAAACCTGAAACAGGCTCTACACAAAATGGCTTACACCAGGAATCTGCTCTGCAGTCAAAGCTGATTAAAGGCCCTCAGCTACTGGTGCCCTGGAGTTTGCACATCACCTATTCCAATCATCTTGTGACACTAAGATGTCACAGGGAAGAGATCCCCCCACACACATTTTCTACAGGTTTTCATATGATGTTCATGTGTGTACACAGGCCTGCCTCCAGAGTTTCAAGCAGAACACATCTCAGTTAGTCAGGTGTAGCATAGTATCATAGAATGGTTTGGGTTGGAAGGGACCTCTGAAGGACATGCAGCCCAACGCCCTCTGCAGTCAGCAGAACCACAGAATCACCAAGGTTGGAAGAGCCCTCAAAGATCATCAAGTCAAACCTGTCACCACAGACCTCATGACTACTAAACCATGGCACCAAGTACCACATCCAATCCCCTCTTGAACACCTCCAGGGATGGGGACTCCACCACCTCCCTGGGCAGCACATTCCAATGGGCAATCACTCTCTCTGTAGAGAACTTCTTCCTAACATCCAGCCTAAACTTCCCCTGGCACAGCCTGAGACTGTGTCCTCTTGTTCTGGTGCTGGGTGCCTGGGAGAAGAGACCAAACTCTGCCTGTCTACAACCTCCCTTCAGGTAGTTGTAGAGAGCAAGGAGGTCTCCCCTGAGTCTCCTCTTCTCCAGGCTAAGCAACCCCAGTTCCCTCAGTCTCTCCTCACAGGGCTGTGTTCCAAGCCCCTCACCAACTTTGTTGCCCTTCTCTGGACACCTTCCAGCAAGTTAACCTCCTTCCTAAACTGAGGGGCCCAGAACTGGACACAGGACTCGAGGTGCGGCCTAGTCCAACCTGTCATAGTATCATAGAATCAGTCAGGGTTGGAAGGGACCACAAGGATCAGCTAGTTCCAATCCCCCTGCCATGGGCAGGGACACCCCACACTACATCAGCCTGGCCAAAGCCTCATCCAGCCTGGGCTTAAACACCTCCAGGGACAGGGCCTCAACCACCTCCCTGGACAACCCATTCCAGGGCTTCACCACTCTCATGGTGAACAACTTCCTCCTCACCTCCAGCCTGACTCTCCCCACCTCCAGCTTCATTCCATTCCCCCCTAGTCCTATCACTGCCTGAGATCCTGGACAGTCCCTCCCCAGCCTTCTTGGAGCCCCCTTCAGATCCTGGAAGGCCACAATGAGGTCACCTGGGAGCCTTCTCTTCTCCAGACTGAACAGCCCCAACTCCTTCAGTCTGTCCTCATAGGAGAGGTGCTGTCACCCCAGACCTCATGACTACTAAACCACGGCACTTAAGGTGTTTGATCCCTGCAGTATCAAGGTGGTGGATGAAGTGAGCCCAGTATGTGGAACAAACAAGTCACCCATTCTGACAGATGAAGTCAGAACATGCTTCTGACAGAGGGGAACCAAATGAATTTTCCACCCTTGGTTTGGGTTCCCCCCCCCCAGTTACACCAGACTTTTGGATCCATCCAGTACCAATCTGCCTCTGTCTCTTACAAAGGCAGGCACTCAGCCACACCATCCTCAAGGTTTCCCTTCATAACCATACAAAAGCCTAACTGCAAAGGAATTAAAGGAATTCAGACTGGACAATGATTTCAATGTCAGATTGAAAGAGTGAGCTTAGGAGTGAGATGCTATCTTGCAGGGGGAGAGATCCTTATCACTGGTAGAAGTCCTGCCTGTTAGCATGAATGCAAAGGTCTCTGCATTCTTTCAGGTGAACCTCAGAACCTTGTCAAGACAGAGACACAGGAGCAGTGGTTTTAACAGACATCCACTTCAGGCTTCTTTTGTTTTAAGGGAATAGCATCCTGGCCTGCATCAGGAACAATGTGGCCAGCAGGAGCAGGGAGGTCATTCTGCCCCTGTACACTGCACTGGTTAGGCCACACCTTGAGTCCTGTGTCCAGTTCTGGGCTCCTCAGTTTAGGAAGGAGGTTGACTTGCTGGAAGGTGTCCAGAGAAGGGAAACAAAGATGGGGAGGGGTCTGGAGCACAGCCCTGTGAGGAGAGGCTGAGGGAGCTGGGGTTGCTTAGCCTGGAGAAGAGGAGGCTCAGGGGTGACCTTATTGCTGTCTACAACTACCTGAAGGGAGGTTGGAGCTAGGTAGGGGTTGGTCTCTTCTCCCAGGCAAGCAGCACCAGAACAAGAGGACACAGTCTCAAGCTGTGCCAGGGGAGCTTTAGGCTGGATATTAGGAGGAAGGTCTTCCCAGAAAGCGAGATTGGCCACTGGAATGTGCTGCCCAGGGAGGTGGTGGAGTCACCATCCCTGGAGGTGTTTAGGAGGAGACTGGATGGGGTGCTTGGTGCCATGGTTTAGTTGATTAGGTGGTGCTGGGTGATAGGTTGGACTTGATGATCTCGAAGGTCTTTTCCAACCTGGTTAATTCTATCC
Source organism: Melanerpes formicivorus (assembly GCF_026170545.1). Classification (NCBI taxonomy): domain Eukaryota; kingdom Metazoa; phylum Chordata; class Aves; order Piciformes; family Picidae; genus Melanerpes; species Melanerpes formicivorus. The sequence continues at coordinate 403,137 of NW_027142498.1, read as the reverse complement.
TAATACAGAAGGATGTCAAATAACACACCAGCCTGATGGGAGGTGTTGCCAAGGGATATTTAGTGACACAGCACACAATCACAGGATTGTTTTAGTTGGAAAAGCCCTTGAAGATCATAGAGTCCAACCATTCTCTGGCTCTACCAATCTGGTGATAAACCATGGCCCTCAGCAAATCTCTGCCTCCCTGAAAGACCTGCAGGGACAGAGATTCAACCACCTCTTCCCCAGGCAGCCTGTTCCTGTCTTTCAGAGCCCTTGAAGGGAAGAAATTTCTCCTAATATCCAAACTAAACCTCCCCTGGTGCAGCTTGAGGCTGTTTCCTCTCATCCCATCACTTACTAGGGGTAAGAGACCAACTCCCACTGGCTCCAACCTCCTTTCAGGCAGTTGTAGAGAGCAAAGAGGTCTCCTCTCAGCCTTCTCTTCTCCAGGCTAAACAACCCCAAGTCCCCTCAGCTGCTCCTCACCAGACCTGCTCTGCAGACCCTTCACCAGTTTCATTGCCCTTCTCTGGACCTGCTCCAGCACCTCAATGTCCTTCTTGGAGTGAAGGGCCCCAAACTGAACCCAGCACTCAAGGTGTGGCCTCACCAGTGCAGAGTACAGGGGGACAATCACTCCCTGCTCCTGCTGGTCACAGTACTGCTGATCCAGGACAGGATGCTGGTGGCCTTCTTGGCCACCTGAGCACATGCTGCCTCCTGTTCAGCTGGCTGTTGATCAACACCTGCAGGTCTTTCTCCAGTGGTCAGTCATCACATTTCAGTAGACATTAGGGACACTTCATATTTGTTCCTGTGCTCATCACCACAGCTGGAAACGAAGTGACTACACTCATGTTGTGCACTAACAGAGTGCCTTCAGCATTTCAGGTCATACTACTTTGTACAAATTCACCTTTCAAGAGGCAATCCAACTAGAGGGTAAGTGCTAAGGGTGGGTGCCAAGAGGCTGGAGCCAGGCTCTGCTGGGTGATGCCCAATGCCAGCACAAGGGGTGCACGGAAACAGGGGGAAAGATTTTTTCCCCTGTGAGGGTGACAGAAGACTGGAACAGGCTGCCCAGGGGGGTTGTGGAGCCTCCTTCTCTGGAGGTTTTCAAGACCTGCCTGGATGTGTTCCTGTTTGATCTGCTCTAGGTGATCCTGCTCTGGCAGGGGGGTTGGACTGGATGAGTTTTCATAGTCCCTATCAGCCACCAAGAATAAAAGCCAAGCAAACAAAGCCCAACAAGCCAAGCAAACAAAGCCACCACCAACAAGCCAAGCAAACAAAGCCCAACAAGCCAAGCAAACAAAGCCACCAACAACAAGCCAAGCAAACAAAGCCACCAAGAAAGGAAAAGCCAAAGCCACCAAGCAAAGCCAAAGCTACCAAGAAAAGCTAAGCCAAAGCCACCAAGAGAAGCAAAGCCAAAGCCACCAAAACCCCCATCTCAAAACCTGCCCTAATTGCTGCTGAAGCAAGGTATGCAAACAGATGTTTTTCCTACCAAACCCAGGCTTGGTAGGAAAGACTAATTCCAGGCTGCACTACTGAACAGACAGCAACCTGCAGTCTCTGCTGGCCTCTCTGGTCCTTCACAGGACTGCTCCCCTACAATTCCTGCCTCTCACTGCCATCTCTTGGACACTTGACTTTTGATTCCTCAGAGAGAAAGAAAAGCTCCCTCAGTAGTGCCAACCTGCACAGAGCTAAGAATGTTCTCTTGCAGGGCCTTGTCATGCCTCTCCATCAGCTCCCCTGGCAGACACACACATTAATAAGAGGCTTGCTGCTACCACCTTGCAAATCTGTCTGCACCTTGGAAGTCTCATTTCTCAGGCTTAAGCCCCAAGCCACTGGACATGCACTTGTAAGGGCAGGTGAAGGCTTTTTCTTGTTGGAATTACCTCCAGCCATAAATTTTCTTTGAAAGCTGTGGGTTTCCTCACAGCAGGTGTTAAATCATGAAGTCTGAGCATTACTCTCAAGTGCTCAGTGCTAGGGCACTTCCAGCTGTCCCCTTAAGAATCACAGAATTGTCAGGGCTGGAAGGGACCTCAAGGATCAGCCAGTTCCAACCCCCCTGCCATGGGCAGGGACACCTCACACTGCAGCAGGTTGCTCACAGCCACATCCAGCCTGGCTGCAAACACCTCCAGGCAGGAGGCTGCCACCACCTCCCTGGGCAACCTGTGCCAGGCTCTCACCACCCCAACATAAGACAGGGAGGGTTAGCCAGTGAACTTACACCAGGCTGACATCTAGCATCTTGCTGTCTTGGCCAGAGGCTCTTCAGGCCATGGGAATATCACATCAGCATCTCCAACTGCAAAGCAGCCAGTGAGAGGAAAATCAGCAGGGTATAAACCCAGGGCTGTGTATGGACTCAAAGCAGGGCTGTAGGTGACAGGATCTCACCCTGCTGGGAAGAGGGAAGTGGAACACAAACCTGGCCTCTACCAGCATGACTGAGAGCACAGAATCATAGAATTGTTAGAGCTGGAAGGGATCTCAAGGCTCAGCCACTCCCAACCCCCCTGCCATGGGCAGGGACACCTCACACTACAGCAGGTTGCTCACAGCCACATCCAGCCTGGCTGCAAACACCTCCAGGCAGGAGGCTTCCACCACCTCCCTGGGCAACCTGTGCCAGGCTCTCACCACCCTCATGGGGAACAACTTCTTCCTCACATCCAATCTCAATCTCCCCATTTCTAGTTTTATACCATGCCCCCCAGCCCTATCATTGTCACCCTAAGAAAGCACATCAGAAGTTGCATCCTGCCATACTCCAGAGCAGCACTCAAGGATACATACTCAGGCCTGTAGATTGGAAGCCAGTACACCAATCTTCCTCCCATCACCAGGTGTTCTGCTGCAAACTTCAACAGGTCAAAAAAGATGTCACTTAGATGATAACTGGATGAAACAAAGATGTGATTTTCTGTGCTAAACAAACAAACAGACAAATTCACAAGTGTGTAGATAAACAGAAAGCAACAGGGTAACCCAGCACAGGGGAAAGCTGCAGTCCCAACCACATAAAACCCCCCACACCACAAAATGGCATCACCTGAGACTTGCCAAACCACCCAGGACAAATCAGTAGGACATCAGAAGTATCACAGTATCACCAAGGTTGGAAAAGACCTCAAAGATCACCAAGTCCAACCTGGCACCACAGACCCCATGACTAAACCATGGCTCCAAGTGCCACATCCAATCCCCTCTTGAACACCTCCACGGATGGGGACTCCACCACCTCCCTGGGCAGCACATTCCAATGGCTAACAACTCTCTCTGGGAAGAACTTTCTCCTCATCTCCAGCCTAAACCTCCCCTGGCATAGCTTGAGACTGTGTCCTCTTGTTCTGGTCCTGGTTGCCTGGGAGAAGAGACCAACCCCCAGCTGGCTACCACCTCCCTTCAGGCAGTTGTAGAGAGCAAGAAGGTCTCCCCTGAGCCTCCTCTTCTCCAGGCTAAGCAATCCCAGCTCCCTCAGCCTCTCCTCACAGGGCTGTGCTCAAGGCCTCTCCCCAGCTTTGTTGCCCTTCTCTGGACACCTTCAAGTCTCTCAATGTCCTTCTTAAACTGAGGGGCCCAGAACTGGACACAGGACTCAAGGTGTGGCCTGACCAGTGCTGAGCACAGGGCACAATGACTTCCCTGCTCCTGCTGGCCACACTCTTCCTGATGCAGGCCAGGATGCCATTGGCCCTCTTGGTCACCTGGGCACACTGCTGGCTCGTGTTCAGGCGGCTGTCAATCAGCACCCCCAGGTCCCTCTCTGTTTGGCAGCTCTCAGCCACTCTGACCCCAGCCTGTATCTCTGCTTGGGGTTGCTGTGGCCAAAGTGCAGCACCTGGCACTTGGACTTGTTGAATGCCATCCTGTTGGACTCTGCCCATCTGTCCAGCCTGGCAAGGTCCCTCTGCAGAGCCCTTCCGCCCTCTAACTGACCAACATCTGCTCCCAACTTGGTGTCATCTGCAAATCTGCTGATGACTGACTCAATCCCCTCATCCAGATCATCAATGTAGATATTAAAGAGGATGGGGCCCAGCCTGTCCTCATAGCAGAGCTGCTCCAACCCCCTGATCATTTTCATGGCCCTCCTCTGGACCCTCTCCATCAGATCCATGTCCTCTCCATACTGAGAGCTCCAGCCCTGCACACTGCACTCCAGGTGAGGTCTCACCAGAGCAGAGCAAAGTGGCAGAATCCCCTCTCTGGAGCTGCTGGCAATGCATCTTTGGATGCAGCCCAGGCTGTGATTTGCCTTCTGTGCTGCAGTCTCACACTGCCTGCTGCTGCCCAGCTTCTCATCCACCAGCACCCCCAAATCCTTTCCCACAGGGCTGCTTTCTTTTACCCCCCAGCCTGTATTGATAGTGAGGATTGTCATGGCTGGGTTTCCATGAAGACATTTCCACTCTACCAGAGGGAAGGCAGCTCACCCACCTTCTTTCAGCTGACTTCACTGCTTCCTTTTGTGAGCCTGTCCTGCGAGTGGCTTCTCTGATGCCATATGGGGCTGCACAGAGCAAATGCAAAAGGCACAGATGAGAACCTTGCCTGCTGCCCAAACAGCACACAACCATTCCATGCATTCACAACAGTGCACAGAGTGTGGCTTGAAGTAAAAAGAACGAAAAGCTTTTACAACACCCAAGCTGGAAGAGGTTAAGTTCTTTGAGAGCTGTAAAATGTAGAATAGAATAGAATAGAACAGAATAGAACACAACAGAACCAGACCAGGTTGGAAAAGACCTTTGAGATTATCAAGTCCAACCTATCACCCAGCACCATCTAATCAACTAAACCATGGCACCAAGCACCCCATCCAGTCTCTTCCTAAACACCTCCAGGGATGGGGACTCCACCACCTCCCTGGGCAGCACATTCCAATGGCCAGTCACTCTTTCCATGAAGAACTTCTTCCTAACATCCAGCCTAAACCTCCCCTGGCACAGCTTGAGACTGTGTCCTCTTGTTCTGGGGCTGGGTGCCTGGGAGAAGAGACCAACCCCTCCTGGCTACAACCTCCCTTCAGGGAGTTGGAGAGAGCAATAAGGTCTCCCCTGGGCCTCCTCTTCTCCAGGCTAAGCAACCCCAGCTCCCTCAGCCTCTCCTCACAGGGCTGTGCTCCAGACCCCTCCCCAGCCTCCTTGCCCTTCTCTGGACACCTTGCAGCAACTCAACCTCTTTGCTCCAGTTTCAAATCATTGCCCCTCACCCTGTCACTCCAAGCCCTTCTAAAAAGTCCCTCCCCAGTCTTCCTGTTGGTCCCCCACAGATACTGAAATGTAGTTAAAAGGTCTCCCTGGCATCTTCTCCAGGCTAAACATCCCCAGCTCTTTCAGCCTGCCCTTGCAGAAGTGCTGCAGCCCTCTGATCATCTTGGTGGCCTCCTCTGGACCTGCTGCATCAGGTCCATGGCCGCCTTCTGTTGTGGACCCAGTACTCCAGGTGAGGTCTCTCCAGAGCAGAGCAGAGAGGCAGAATCACCTCTCTCAACCTGCTGGCTGCTTCTCAGACAGTGTTCCACATTTCTAACAGCATAACATGCTTCATGTCCAACAGATGTGCTCTTGTGAGACCTGTTTCAGCATCAGGGCAGCACTGGCACCACCACATTTGTGAATGCAGGAGCTGTGACCCAAGTTGCAAACTCAGTCCTAAGTCACAGTATCACAGTATCAGTCAGGGTTGGAAGGGACCACAAGGATCATCCAGTTCCAACCCCACTGCCATGGGCAGGGACACCCCACACTACATCAGGCTGGCCAGAGCCTCATCCAGCCTGGGCTTAAACACCTCCAGGGACAGGGCCTCAACCACCTCCCTGGACAACCCATTCCAGGGCTTCACCACTCTCATGGGGAAGAACTTCCTCCTCACATCCAGCCTCAATCTCCCCACCTCCAGCTTCATTCCATTCCCCCTAGTCCTATCACTCCCTGACATCCTGAGCAGTCCCTCCCCAGCCTTCCTGTAGCCCCCTTCAGATACTGGAAGGCCACAATGAGGTCACCTGGGAGCCTTCTCTTCTCCAGACTGAACAGCCCCAACTCCTTCAGTCTGTCCTCACAGCAGAGCAGCTCCAGCCCTCTGCTCATCCTCCTGGCCCTTCTCTGGACACCTTCCAGCACCTCCAGATCCCTCTTGCAATAGGGGCTCCAGAACTGGAGGCAGTACTCCAGGTGGGGTCTCAAGTCATTTTACTGTCTCACATTGTTTCATTGCCAGGCAGGCCCAACAAAAATAAGCAGGCAAGCCACAAATAAAAGTCACACTCCCTGTCCCTAATTCATACAGATGTCTCACTGCAAAAGTCAGCACTAGAGATCAGAAAGTGCTGCATCAAGGTCTTTAACTTATTCCCTTGGCTTCTACTCCCTCTAGTGCATGAGAAGGGCTGTTAAGCACACCAGTCTCTAAAAAGGCAGAGGATCCTTTCAAACCACTGCTGCTTCCAGAACAGAGGATCATAGAATCAATAAGGTTGGAAGAGACCTCAAAGATCATCAAGTCCAACCTGTCACCCAACACCTCAGGACTATTAGACCATGGCACCAAGTGCCACATCCAATCCCCTCTTGAACACCTCCAAGGATGGGGACTCCACCACCTCCCTGGGCAGCCTGTGCCAATCCCTGACACTCTTGCAGCAATTTTTCCCAGTATCCAACCTAAACCCCTCCTAGTACAATTTGAGGCCATTTCCTCTTGTTCTATCACTTGTTAACCAGGGAGAAGAGACCAATCCCCACCTCATCCTTTCAGGTAGTTGTAGAGAGCAATGAGGTCTCCCCTCAGCCTCCTTTTCTCCAGGCTAAACAACCCCAGTTCCCTTGGCTGCTCCTCACCAGCCCTGTTCTCCAGATCCTTTCCTCAGCTTTGTTGCCCTTCTCTGGATCTGCTCCAGCCCCTCAATGTCCTTCTTGGAGTGAGGGGCCCAAAACTGAACTCAATACTCAGGGAGCAGCCTCACCAGTGCCGAGTGCAGGGGGACAATCACTTCCCCACTCGTGCTGGCTGCACTATTACTGATCCAAGCTAGGATGCTGGTGGCCTTCTTGGCCACCTGGGCACCCCCTGGCTTATCCTCAGCTGGCTGTCAACCAGCACCCCCATGTCCTTTTCTGCTGGGCAGTTTCCAGGCACTCTGCCCCAAGGCTGGAGCATTCATGGTGCATTCATGTGTGACCCAACAACTATCCCTCAACACAATGCAGAGACGTCAAACACTGACCCCATTGCCACAGCACTGCTTTCAGCTCTCCTGTTCTGCACTGTGGGAGATGCAGATGGGAGCTCCCAAGGTATTACACTAAAGTTCACAGGGAATAGAATAGGAATAGGATAGCAATAGAACAGAATAGAATAGGAATAGGAATAGAATAGGAACAGACCAGGTTGGAAAAGACCTCAGAGATCATTGAGTCCAACCTATCACCCAACACCATCTAATCAACTAAACCATGGCACTAAGCACCCCATCAAGTCTCCTCTTAAACACCTCCAGTGATGGTGACTCCACCACCTCCATGGGCAGCACATCCCAATGGTCAATATCTCCTTCTATGAAGAACTTCTTCCTAACATCCAGCCCAAACCTCCCCTGGCAGAGCTTGAGACTGTGTCCTCTTGTTCTGGTGCTGGTTGCCTGGGAGAAGAGACCAACCCCCACCTGGCTACAACCTCCCTTCAGGCAGTTGTAGAGAGCAATAAAGTCTCCCCTGAGCCTCCTCTTCTCCAGGCTAAGCAACCCCAGCTCCCAAACCACTGTGATCAGGCAACAAAAAGCACTAATGAACTTACGATCTGTAATGATGGCATCAAAGAGCATCCCCTTCCTCCAGACTGGCCTTGAAGAATCAGCCACCAGTGCATCCAGGTAGTATTTCTCTAACCCATACTGCCTGAGGTTAGCTCTGATGTTTTCATCTGGCCCTCTCCATTTCTGGTTCTTTCTGCTTGCCTTGCCTGGGAGGAGGAGCATGGAATGGGGGCGGGGGGAAGAAAAAGAGCAGTCAATAACTGTTGTGGAAAAGCTTCCATGTACTCTGTCACTCCATGTAAAGGAAAATCATTCATAGAATCAATAAGGTTGGAAAAGACCTTAGAGATCATCAGCCTGTCACTCAACACCTCAAGACTAACTAAACCATGGCTTCAAGTGCCACATCCAACCCACTTTTTGAACACCTCCAGGGATGGGGACTCCACCACCTCCCTGGGCAGCACATCCCAGTGGCCAATCTCTCTTGCTGGGAAGAACTTTCTCCTCACCTCCAGCCTAAACTTCCCCTGGTGCAGCTTGAGACTGTGTCCTCTTGTTCTGCTGCTGGGTGTCTGGGAGAAGAGACCAACCCCCACCTGGCTACAACCTCCCTTCAGGGAGTTGGAGAGAGCAAGAAGGTCTCCCCTGAGCCTCCTCTTCCCCAGGCTGAGCAACCCCAGCTCCCTCAGCCTCTCCTCCCAGGGCTGTGCTCCAGACCCCTCCCCAGCCTCCTTGCCCTTCTCTGGACACCTTCAAGTCTCTCAATCTCCTTCTTAAACTGAGGGGCCCAGAACTGGACACAGGACTCAAGGTGTGGCCTAACCAGTGCTGAGCACAGGGCACAAGGACTTCCCTGCTCCTGCTGGCCACAAGTTCCTGATGCAGGCCGGGATGCCATTGGCCTTATTGGCCACCTGGGCACACTGCAGGCTCATCTTCAGCCAACTCTCAACCAGTACCCCCATAAAAAAAAGCTGAGTCTAACCTCCTGCCCTTTTCTACTCACTGTGACAAGAATTTGCAACACAGCTTCAGAGGTATCAAGGAATAATAGAAGCACGTGAGCCAAGTTCTGCTGCACCATCTACATAGGGGGTCACAGACCACATTCATAACAATCAGGCTGGAAGGGCCCCCAAGGATCATCTGCTCCAACCTTTCTAGGTGATGGTGGAGTTGGAAGGAGCTGGCCCAGCAGCCTGGCAAGCTGAGGTGTAAAACTGACCAGTCTGAAGCTGTACCAGGGGAGGTTTAGACTCGAGGTGAGGAGAAAGTTCTTCACCAAGCAAGTTGCTCATCATTGGAATGTGCTGCCCAGGGAGGTGGTGGAGTCACCGTCCCTGGAGGTGTTCAAGAGGGGATTGGATGTGGCACTTGGTGCCATGGTTTAGTCATGAGGTCTGTGGTGATAGGTTGGACTCTATGACCCTCGAGGTCTCTTCCAACCTTAGTGATACTGTGATACAGTGTAAGGGACCCCACTGCTTCCCTTGGGAGATGACTCCAGTGTCTGGCTGTGCTCATGGGGAAACATTTCCTTCTGGACTCCAATGGGAACCTCCTCAGCAGTCACTTGTCCCCATCACCTCTTGTCTTTTCCATGGGACTCCTTGTAAAAAGGGAGTCTCCATCCTCCTGGTAGCCACCCTCTATGTGCTGGTGCATGGCAATAAGCTCTCCCCTCAGCCTTCTCTTCTCCAGGCTGAACAAGCCCACCTCTCTCAGCCTGTCCTCCCATGGCAGGGCTCTGATCATTCTTGTGGCCCTTCTCTGGACACTTTCCAGCCTGCCTGCATTGTTTTTTGTACAGCATGACTCACAAATGAATGCAATTTGTGGTTTATGAGGAGTTCTCCCTTCCCTCAGGTGTAATCCTGCCCAGTAAATCAGAGATAATTTGCACTTTTCCAGAGAAGTAAGACTTGGATTAGACTTCCTGAGATAGGTTATGAGAGGCTTCCTACATCACAGGCTAGGAAAGCACACAGCTGTTGTAGCTCTAATTTGGAACTTTGCTTTGGTTTTCCTTATTTCTTCTATTAACTCTGTCCTGCCTGTGTCCTATGGGACACATATGAATGGGTGGGCAAAACCAAACATGAGCAAAGAACTCCTGTGTGGATTAATAGTGCTTTAAAATCCACTAAGTGCCATCTACCCCCTTGGCTATTCTTAAATTCCAGAGAGTAACATTGCAGTGGCTTAGAAACCACAACATACCTAAGCCATGGATTGTGTTGTAATCTATGTCAGCACCACACACATAGGCTCCAAAGTGTGCTGAGGAGATCAGAAGGCCACCTGTAAAGGGGAGAAGAGGGGGAAAAGCATGAAACTGCTGTCATAAATGTCAGCTGTTAGGGGCTGGGTTAGAGTTTTTTTGCCCAAGAACTTGAGGAGGTTGCATCAGTAGCACACTAGACCAAAGAAATGGAAGGAGAAGGGCAGAGGGAGGAAGGAGGAGAAGGGCAGAGGGAGGAAGGAGGAGAAGGGCAGAGGGAGGAAGGAGGAGAAGGGCAGAGGGAGGAAGGAGGAGAAGGGCAGAGGGAGGAAGGAGGAGAAGGGCAGAGGGAGGAAGGAGGAGAAGGGCAGAGGGAGGAAGGAGGAGAAGGGCAGAGGGAGGAAGGAGGAGAAGGGCAGAGGGAGGAAGGAGGAGAAGGGCAGAGGGAGGAAGGAGGAGAAGGGCAGAGGGAGGAAGGAGGAGAAGGGCAGAGGGAGGAAGGAGGAGAAGGGCAGAGGGAGGAAGGAGGAGAAGGGCAGAGGGAGGAAGGAGGAGAAGGGCAGAGGGAGGAAGGAGGAGAAGGGCAGAGGGAGGAAGGAGGAGAAGGGCAGAGGGAGGAAGGAGGAGAAGGGCAGAGGGAGGAAGGAGGAGAAGGGCAGAGGGAGGAAGGAGGAGAAGGGCAGAGGGAGGAAGGAGGAGAAGGGCAGAGGGAGGAAGGAGGAGAAGGGCAGAGGGAGGAAGGAGGAGAAGGGCAGAGGGAGGAAGGAGGAGAAGGGCAGAGGGAGGAAGGAGGAGAAGGGCAGAGGGAGGAAGGAGGAGAAGGGCAGAGGGAGGAAGGAGGAGAAGGGCAGAGGGAGGAAGGAGGAGAAGGGCAGAGGAAGGAAGGAGGAGAAGGGCAGAGGAAGGAAGGAGGAGGAGGGCAGAGGAAGGAAGGAGGAGGAGGGCAGGGGAAGGAGGAGGGCAGGGGAAGGAGGAGGGCAAGGGAAGGAGGAGGGCAAGGGAAGGAGGAGGGCAAGGGAAGGAGGAGGGCAAGGGAAGGAGGAGGGCAAGGGAAGGAGGAGGGCAAGGGAAGGAGGAGGGCAAGGGAAGGAGGAGGGCAAGGGAAGGAGGAGGGCAAGGGAAGGAGGAGGGCAAGGGAAGGAGGAGGGCAAGGGAAGGAGGAGGGCAAGGGAAGGAGGAGGGCAAGGGAAGGAGGAGGGCAAGGGAAGGAGGAGGGCAAGGGAAGGAGGAGGGCAAGGGAAGGAGGAGGGCAAGGGAAGGAGGAGGGCAAGGGAAGGAGGAGGGCAAGGGAAGGAGGAGGGCAAGGGAAGGAGGAGGGCAAGGGAAGGAGGAGGGCAAGGGAAGGAGGAGGGCAAGGGAAGGAGGAGGGCAAGGGAAGGAGGAGGGCAAGGGAAGGAGGAGGGCAAGGGAAGGAGGAGAAGGGCAAAGATCAGACTTGATGTAGCCCTGGGCAGCCTGATCTAGTTGGAGCTGTTCCTGCTGATGGCAGGGGGGTTGGACAAGATGAACTTTGAGGCTCCCTTCCAACCCAATGCAGTCTGTGAGTTCCACTTGTGCAGTCTTACAGTAAATGTGCAAGACTTGTGACATGGCCCCTTCAGCCAGGACAGTTTGTTTCCAACAAGGAAGCTCCTAATTCCTGTATCAGGAATAATGTGGCCAGCAGGAGCAGGGAGGTCATACTGTCCCTGGACTCAGCACTGGTTAGGCCACACCTTGAGTCCTGTGTCCAGTTCTGGGCTCCTCAGGTTAAGAAAGATGTTGAGTTGCTGGAATATGTTCAGAGAAGGGCAACAAAGCTGGGGAGGGGTCTGGAACACAGCCCTGGGAGGAGGGGCTGAGGGAGCTGGGGTTGCTTAGCCTGGAGAAGAGGAGGCTCAGGGGAGACCTTCTTGCTCTCTACAACTCCCTGAAGGGAGGTTGTAGCCAGGTGGGGGTTGGTCTCTTCTCCCAGGCAAGTAGCACCAGAACAAGAGGACACAGTCTCAAGCTCTGCCAGGGGAGGTTCAGGCTGGATGTTAAGAAGAAGTTCTTCCCAGAAAGAGAGATTGGCCATTGGAATGTGCTGCCCAGGGAGGTGGTGGAGTCACCATCACTGGAGGTGTTTAGGAAGGGACTGGATGGGGTGCTTGGTGCCATGGTTTAGTTGATTAGCTGGTGTTGGGTGATAGGTTGGACTTGATCATCTCAAAGTTCTTTTCCAACCTTATTAATTCTATTCCATTCTAAATGCAGTGTGAGCACTCCCACAACCTCCCAGTTTATCCCACCAGCAGGAAAAAAACCCCACATACATACCTGTTCCAACAAATGGATCATATACAACATCATTGGGTTTTACTCTGCCATGGTTGGCCATGATGAAAGACAGGCAGGCATCCATGCTGGTATTTCCAATGAAGTGTCTCTTTTTCACACTGTAGGACTCAATAAGTTCTCTTTGGCCATCTGCAATCTGTTGAAACATGCAAAACAATCCCTGTGAGGCCTTAGATATGAGAAAGCAGCAGACAGGCCAACAGGCCTTGCTGAAGAGACACCACCCAAACAAAGAGGTAACTTCATTCCATAACACTTGCTCAGGATCATAGAATGGGAGGGGTTGGAAGGGACCTCTGGAGAGCATTGAGTCCAACCCCCCTGCCAAAGCAGGATCACCTAAGGCAGGGCACACAGGAACACACCCAGGTGGGTCTGGAAAGTCTCCAGAGCAGGACACTCCACAACCTCTCTGGGCAGCCTGCTCCAGGGCTCCAGCACCCTCAAAGTGAAGAAGCTTCTCCTCCTGTTGAGATGGAACTTCCTAGGTTCCAGCTTAGACCTGTTGGTCCTTGTCTTACCACTGGGCACCACCAAAAAGAGGCTGGCATCTTCATCCTGACACCCACCCCTCAGGTCCTTATAGGCATTAATAAGGTATCATAGTATCAGTCAGGGTTGGAAGGGACCACAAGGATCAGCTAGTTCCAACCCCCCTGCCATGGGCAGGGACACCCCACACTAGAGCAGGCTGGCCACAGCCTCATCCAGCCTGGGCTTAAACACCTCCAGGGATGGGGCCTCAACCACCTCCCTGGACAACCCATTCCAGGGCTTCACCACTCTCATGGGGAAGAAGATCTCCTCTCAGCCTTCTCTTCTCCAGACTAAACAACCCCAGGGCTCTCTTCACAGGAGAGATGTTCAAGTTCCTTCATCATTGTAGCCTCTGCTAGACTCTCACCAGTAGATCCCTGTCAGTCCTCAATCAAGGAGCCCCAAACTGGACACAGCTACACCTTTACTTTGCTGTCTGCCATCTAAAATAGGACAGACTTCTTTCCAGGCAACAGACTGTCTTGGTTCAACACAGAGAGAGATTCTTCAAGACAGAGGGGGAATTCCTATGAAGTAGTAACAATCAGAGCCAAAAAAGAATCACCCCAACCCAATTCCTGGCAATTCAGACTTCAAATAACTCCCAATTCTGAGCAGCAGAAATGCAAGTGAACAGGAGCGAGCCCAGGCACATGCACATGGTGGAGGTCACACACAAGTTCCACCTTCCCTGGCTTCTCTCTCACACTCCCAATGTACATTTAGGACAGTGCTGACAGATCAGAATTCACTGGGGGGAGTACAAAAAACCCCAACAAACACAGACCAAATGCTAACATTTTTGACTTCCAGAATGTGTCAAAGAGGACCAAAGCAGCCTGGGAGAAAACATGTGCAAAAGCTCCTCCAGTGCTGTTCCCCCCAGCTCCAGCCAACACCAGGCTTACTGGGTAAACAAAACACACCTGCCTACTGTGCTCAGCTTGCTTTACTCATTGGCAAACACTTCAGGAATCCAGCACAGATGGGACAACAGCTGCAAGAGAACTGTAGAGTGGTTTGGGTTGGAAGGGACCTCCAAAGCTCATCCCTGCAGTCAGCAGGGACACCCTCCACTAGATCAGGTTGCTCAGAGCTTTGTTGAGCCTGACCTTGAAATATCTCCAGGGATGGGGCTTCAACCACCTCCCTGGGCAACCTGTTCCAGTCTTCCAGCACCCTCATGGTGCAGAACTCATTCCTAACATCCAACCTAAATCTGCTCTTCTCTCATTTCAAACCATTGTTCCTCATTCTATCACTTCAGGCCTTTGTAAAGAGTCCCTCTGCAGCCTTCTTGTAGCTCCCTTCAGGTACTGGCAGGCTGCTATGAGGTTGCCCTGGAGCCTTCTCTTCTCCAGGCTGAACCCCTCCAGCTCCCCCAACCTGTCCTCATAGCAGAGCTGCTCCAACCCCCTGATCATTTTTGTGGCCCTCCTCTGGACCCTCTCTATATTAAGAGTGGAGAAGGAGGAGGAGGACCAGGCTGGAAGAGACCTATCACCCAACACCAGCTAATCAACTAAACCATGGCACCAAGCACCCCAGCCAGTCTCTTCCTAAACACCTCTAGTGATGGTGACTCCACCACCTCCCTGGGCAGCACATTCCAAGGGCCAACCTCTCTTGCTGGGAAGAACTTCTTCCTAAATCAGGAGCAATTTTCTGAAAGAAGAACAATTTCCTACATGTAAAAGCTGACAAGACCTGAGGCAGGCAACACTCCCTCCCTCACTCACCCATCTACCAAAATACAGCTGGAAGGGCTCTTCTGGAACTTTATTAGGGTCCATTCCATAATCTTCCAGAATCCAGAAGATGTGCTCTGGGTTCTTTAAATTGACTTTTCCTTTGAATGGCAGAAATTCAAGGGCCTGTCCAAGAAACAGTGTGGGAGAGGGAGAGAGTCAGAGTTTTGCAGTATGCACCCCACTCAAACACAAAAGAAATTAAAACTGGGGGGAAAAAAAACCAACCAACCCAAACCAAAAACCAAACCCAAGCAAAAACCCCCAAACCCAAACCTGTAATGCCTAAACTCCCCAATTCCACTTGTGAGAAATGACAAATTAGTCCTGAAAGTACCTTCTCCATTCTCCATTTTCTCTGGATTTTCACAGATCCACAGAATGGTTTGGGTTGGAAGGCTGGGGAGAGGACTTGAGCACAGCCCTGTGAGGAGAGGCTGAGGGAGCTGGGGTTGCTTAGCCTGGAAAAGAGGAGGCTCAGGGGTGACCTCGTTGCCCTCTACAACTACCTGAAGGGTGTGTGTAGCCAGGAGGGGGTTGGTCTCTTCTCCCAGGCAACCAGCAGCAGAACAAGAGGACACAGTCTCAAGCTGTGCCAGGGGAAGTTTAGGCTGGAGGTGAGGAGAAAGTTCTTCCCAGAGAGAGTCATTAGCCATTGGAATGTGCTGCCCAGGGAGGTGGTAGAGTCATCATCCCTGGAGGTGCTCAAGAGGGGATTGGACGTGGCACTTGGTGCCATGGTTTAGTCATGAGGTCTGTGTTGATAGGTTGGACTTGATGATCCTCGAGGTCTCTTCCAACCTTGGCTATACTGTGATACTGTGGAAGGGACTTTTAAGATAGAATAGAATAAACCAGGTTGGAAGAGACCTTCAAGATCATCGTGTCCAACCTATCATCCAACACCACCTACTCAACTAACCCATGGCACCAAGCACCCTGTCAAGTCTCCTCCTGAACACCTCCAATGACAGCGACTCCACCACCTCCCCAGGCAGTCCATCCCAATGGGCAATCACTCTCTCTGTGTAAAACTTCCTCCTGACCTCCAGCCTGAACCTCCCCTGGCGCAGCCTGAGACTGTGTCCTCTTGTTCTGGTGCTGGCTGCCTGGGAGAAAAGACCAACCTCTGCCTGTTTACAACCCCCCTTCAGGTAGTTGTAGAGAGCAATAAGGTCACCCCTGAGTCTCCTCCTCTCCAGGCTAAGCAGCCCCAGCTCCCTCAGTCTCTCCTCACAGGGCTGTGTTCCAATCCCCTCACTAACTTCGTTGCCCTTCTCTGGACTCCTTCCAGCAAGTCAAGATCATCCAGTTCCAACCCCCTGCCATGGGCAGGGACACCTCCCACCAGCCCAGGTTGCTCAAGGCTTCATCCAACCTGGCCTTGAACACTTCCAGGGAAGGGGCATCCAGGACCTGCCTGGCCAACCTGTTCCAGGGTCTTACCACCCTCACTGCAAAGAATTTCTTCCTAATCTCCAGTCTCAGTCTCCCCTCCTCAAGATTCAATCCATTCCCTCTCATCCTATCACTCCCAGCCCTTCTACAAAGTCTCTCCCCAGCTCTCCTGTAGCCCCTTCAGGTACTGGAAGGCTGCTCTAAGGTCTCTCCAGAGCCTTCTCTTCTCCAGCCTGAACAGCCCCAATTCTTTCTCAGCCTGCCCCCATGGGAGAGCTCCTCCAGCCCTCTGCTCACCTTGGAGGTCTCCCCTAGAACCCATGTGCCTGGACATGGTCTGTTTCCAAACCCAAAATGTCAAAGCCATGAATTCTGAGGGAATTTTCATTCAGACTCAAAGACTTCATTCAGAGTTGAGAAGATGCAAGGGCATAAACTGCCTTCAGGAGACCCACACTGAGACACACTGATAGCACAGAGCAAGAACAACGTGAACAGGCTAAATCACATGTCAAAAGGTGCCTTGAACACCTACTTACATCTATCTTTTGTATCTTCTGTGCTTGGGTCAGTGTTTTGTTAAAGGTGTGGATATGAACTTTGTAAGTGGAGTCTGGCTGTAGATATGGGAGCTGGAAAACAGGCAAAGAGACTTTCCTTAGCACAGCTGCAGTGCCACCGAGTGTGAGACAGGAAGCAGGTTATGCAGACTCTGTACATGCATACCATCTTGTCCACTGGATAGCTCCTCAAAGCTGCATAGAGCTCCCCTGCAGATCTTCCATGACCCCACAGTTCAAATATAGATCTGAAATGACAAAGATTTTGAGAGGGCAATCACCCCAAAGTGACTACAGCCAGAGAGCCACACCTCGACTGTGCTGCTCACTCTGAACCACACCTCCAAGGGGTACCCCTCAAGCCTCACGACCCAGAGGTGTCATGGTAGGCAGACACCTCTGAAAGCCACCAAAGGCCACTGCAAGAATCACTCTTTGGCTCTTGGATTCTCTAGAGGGACCTCTGCTGCAGCTGAGGGCTCAGATACCAGCACTAGGAGGGTGGCACAAGGAATCCACTATCTTGCTGTTCCAAACTTGATGTTAATGCCTCACTGGCTTTGTCTTTTAATTCCATATCATTGCAAAGCAAGCCACTAACTAAATGGTATTCAAGGTGATGCTCCAACTCCTGGCTCTGCACCATTGCAAGACCCTGCACTGATCACACATGAGGTACAGAACATGGGCACACTACAGGCTCCAGCAACACCTCCTCAATTCTAGAGCTAACTGGAGGCTGTCTATTTTAAGAGCCCAATATAAAAATCAGTACTTTATATACACACTAGAGAACAGTTTTCCACCACCCACATTATCATTTACATTGTACAGCCAAAGATTGATTGGCCTCAATGGTCTTAAAGGTCTCTTAAAGCACAGTTGACCTCAATGGTCTTAAAGGTCTCTTAAAGCACAGTTGACCTCAATGGTCTTGAAGGTCTTTTTATGTGGTCCCCATCCACAAGAAGGGTCAGATAGAGGAACCTGGAAACTCCAGGCCAGTCAGCCTGACCTCAGTGCCAGGGAAAGTGATGGAGCACTTAATAATCATCCTGGCGGCAATAACTGCGCACCTGAAGGACAACCAAGGGCTCAGGTCCAGCCAGCATGGATTTAGGAAGGGCAGGTCCTGCCTCTCCAACCTGATCTCCTTCTATGATCAGGTTTCATTGTCATTGTGCCCTGTGCTCTGCTTTGGTTAGGCCACACCTTGAGTCCTGTGTCCACTTCTGGGCCCCTCAGTTTAAGAAGGACATTGAGAGACTTGAAGGTGTCCAGAGAAGGGCAAGGAGGCTGGGGAGGGGTCTGGAGCACAGCCCTGTGAGGAGAGGCTGAGGGAGCTGGGGTTGCTTAGCCTGGAGAAGAGGAGGCTCAGGGGAGACCTCATTGCCCTCTACAACTACCTGAAAGGTGGTTGTAGCCAGGTGGGGGTTGGTCTCTTCTCCCAGGCACCCAGCACCAGAGGACACAGTCTCAAGCTGTGCCAGGGGAGGTTTAGGCTGGAGGTGAGGAGAAAGTTCTTCACTGAGTGAGTTATTAGCCACTGGAATGTGCTGCCCAGGGAGGTGGTGGAGTCCCCATCCCTGGAGGCGTTCAAGAGGGGATAGGATGTGGCACTTGATGCCATGGTTTAGTCATGAGGTCTGTGGTGATAGGTTGGACTCGATGATCCTCGAGGCCTCTTCCAACCTTAGTTATATGTGATACTGTAAAGCACAGTTGGCCTCAATGGTCTTAAAGGTCTTTTCCAACCAAAATGATGCTGAGATTCTATTCTATGACTCTCTAGGATCTTTCACCTCTTACTTTGCACACACTGTCCTCTTCATTAGTCCCCTTGCCATCTCTTCTGAAGGAATACTGAGAATCCAGAATGGAGACTGAAATAAAGAGAGGATGAAAGTGATGCACATACCCAGCTGGAGGATGTCACATGAATTACACAGCTACATAACTCTGTTCAATAAAAAGCCAACCATGCCTGCTGAAGATGGGAACCAAACAGGAGTCTGTTAACTGTACAGAGAGCATGAGGACAGAACATTCAATTTGAGGTCAAACTGCACACTGAGCTTGAATGTCTGCAAAAATTCACCAGGCATTTCATTTTCCCAGCACACTTTTGACTGGGTAAAGGACTCTTATTTATGCTCCTCTAGATGATTAATCCTCTAAAGAGTCAAACCCCCTCGGTACATGCAAGCAGCAACTTAAAGCCAGAAGCTTTCTCTGACTGCACACTGAAGCCAGGCTCACACAACTTCCTAGCTTCACTCTTCCAGATGGGCTGCCTCTGATTTCGAGGCAAGCACCGAATTCCAGCTGCTGCTGAAGGATTTCCTGGCTTGGCTTGTTGTGAGAAAGGAGGAGATCCTCCCAGCAGATGGCACTGCTTCCTTTCACACTGTCTGAGACATCCCGAGGTGTGTGCCGTGCCTCTTTTACTCCATTCTGAATCTGGACTGAAACTGAGAATTGCTGAGGTTTGGAAGACTCCTCATTTGCCTAAGAAACATCATAATGTCTTCAGCTGCTCAGATTCAATGACAATGCATGCACCACAGAGGACACACTTGCATACCATACTCCAGGAAGGTATTTTGGTCCTCACTTACGTTGTCATGGATTTCCTGCTCACTGCTGAACTGTCCCCCATAAAGTGAGAGCAGAGATGTTATTTCCTAAGGGAAAAAACAAAGGTCAGGCCTTAAGAGAAGTAACTTCTGCTTAAAAGACAGAAAAAAACAAACCAACCAACAAGCAAGAGCATACCATGAATTCTAATGAAGAAATAGTGTGGCCAGCAGGAGCAGGGAGGTCATTCTGCCCTGTGCTCAGCACTGCTTAGGCCACACCTTGAGTCCTGTGTCCAGTTCTGGGCTCCTCAGTTTAAGAAGGGCATTGAGAGACTTGAAGGTGTCCAGAGAAGGGCAAGGAGGCTGGGGAGGGGTCTGGAGCACAGCCCTGTGAGGAGAGGCTGAGGGAGCTGGGGTTGCTTAGCCTGGAGAAGAGGAGGCTCAGAGGAGACCTTCTTGCTCTCTCCAACTCCCTGAAGGGAGGTTGTAGCCAGGTGGGGGTTGGTCTCTTCTCCCAGGCAACCAGCACCAGAACAAGAGGACACAGTCTCAAGCTGTGCCAGGGGAGGTTTAGGCTGGAGGTGAGGAGAAAGTTCTTTACCGAGTGAGTTGTTAGCGATTGGAATGTGCTGCCCAGGGAGGTGGTGGAGTCCCCATCCCTGGAGATGTTAAAAAATGGATAGAATATGGCACTTGGTGCCATGGTTTACTAGTCATGAGGTCTGTGTGACAGGTTGGATTTGATGATCTCTCAGGTCTTTTCCAACCTTACAGATTCTGATTCTATGCACTTGAACAGGTCTGCCTGAAGGTATTGTTAGGGAAACACTTGACATGCACCTCTCTGTCCATTAGAGACATCCTGCACTGCAACATTGGATGTCTGATGGTACCCCTCAGTATCTGACCTAACCAAGGACTGATTCCTGACCACGGAGCAGGGCTTCTCATCAACTAAGAAAGATGAATCACAGAACCTTATTCTACAGACACTTAACAACAAATGTGGACTTCAACAAACACCTTCAGCTGTTGTGATCCCACACCACAGAATCACAGAATGGTGAGGGCTGAATGGACCCAGAGAATGGACACGATGGTCTGACCAAAACAATTCTACTTTAAAGAGCCAGAGAAACAGGCCCTTAAAAACATTAGGAAGAAGCTAGAAACAGTAGGAAGAAGTTGTTCCCCATGAGGGTGGTGAGAGCCTGGCACAGGTTGCCCAGGGAGGTGGTGGAAGCCTCCTGCCTGGAGGTGTTTGCAGCCAGACTGGATGTGGCTGTGAGCAACCTGCTGTAGTGTGAGGTGTCCCTGCCCATGGCAGCGGGGTTGGAATTGGCTGAGCCTTGAGGTCCCTTCCAACCTTGACAATTCTATGATTCGGTAAACCCATTTCCCGCCCTCTCGCCCCGGTCTTAATTCCTTATTGGAGCCCCAGGTATTTGCTGGCAACCTCCCCCCGCCCCAAAGGCTCTTGCAATGGACCAGGAAAGCGCTTAAAGGCTCCGGGCAGCGGCTCCCCTGGGGCAGTAGGAGGGAGCCTGCGGCCGCGCCGAGGAGGTGAGCGGCAGCCCCGCACCCGGGGGGTCCCTTGCCGCAGGACACGGGGAGCTGCCAAGGGGCACCGGCTGCCCTTCGCCGCCGGCTGCCCCTGAACTCCGCCGCAGCCAGGCCGGCGGCCGCGCACAGCCGGGGCCGCGCCGCCCGGAGCTGCGCCTCGCCCGGCTCCCCGCCCGACTCCCCGCTGCCTGCCCGGCCCCAGCCCCGGCCCCGGCCCCGCGGGGCGCTCACCGGCAGGCGGAACTCGAGGTGCTCCTGGGCCAGCAGCAGCAGGTAGCGGGGCAGCAGCGGGGCGGGCAGCGCCATGTCCGGCCATCGCCCGCCTCCCCGGGCCGCATGCGCTGCCGGGCGGGCGCAGCGCCGCGGCGGGAGGAGCCTGGCGGGGGCCGGGCGCTGCGCTGTACTGTGCCGGTGCGCTGTGCCGGGCGCTGTGCCGGGCTGCAGCTGGCCCTGCCGTACCGCGGCTCTGCCGGCCGAAGCGGAGCTGAGGAGGGGTCTGGGCGGGTTGCACCCGTGGGCCACCTTGGGAGGCGCTTTCCAGCCCGCCCAGCGCTCGCCTCTTCTTTCTCACCTCCCTCCCAACAAGTTTCCCTCCCGGCGCCCGTGGAGCAGCTCGTTAAGCACCATTAACAATTAACAGAGGCCGGAGGAGCCGCGTTCGTTTTTCCGTGGGAAGGAGGTCAAGGCCGGCGAGGGAGCAGGTGGGGTGAGACACAGACCCCCAGGACAGGGGCTCCCCAGCAACGGGGGGAAGCAAAAGGAGGACAGGAGGGCTATTTTTTATTGCCAGTTTATGTTTTGTTCGATTTTCACCATCTAGAGCTGCTAGCTGTAACCCCTCCCCACTGCTTTCCCTGTTAGGCTGAGGTGAAGGGTTCAGTTCATCCAGATTTCGGTAAGCCTCTTGCTAGCACCAGACCGGCTCAGCCCTGACCTCATGCTCTGTGTTTGCTGGGCTGGTTTTTGGACAGGTTTTTTGGCGCTTCCTTTTGTTTTGTTGTCGTTTGTTTGGTTTTATAGATGACTAAGATAGTGCTTGTGAGCTGAGCACACTGCACGGGCCACCTCCAAAAGCTCATCCCGCAGCTTCTCCACTTCTCTCTTGCTCTGCTGCAACCCACACTGAGGTTTGGCAGTGGAGTCTTGGTGCTGCTGGTTGAGGAGCAAATAACTCCAACGCAAGCTGGCAGCTAAACGTGCAGTTTGCCAGAAGAGGAAGCAAAGGAGGGAGATGTGGAGCTGGGTTGTGCACCTCAGCGGCTGAGACCCAGCAATAAAGGCATTGCTGAGCTGCTGAGGGAGCCCCCGAGGCTGAGAGTGCTCACAGAATCGTGGGGTTGCTGAGAGAGTCAGGGGAAAGAGTCTGCTTTTGGTTTCCCATTCATGCTCGCTTTAGGTTTCTCAGCTGTGTGACTTCCACTTTAGAAACCCCTTAAGAGGGGTTATTGCTATTATTGTTTAAGCTTAATCTCTTTGAGACTGGCTTTCCCTTACTTTACCTGCCGAGCACTGCTGCTTGTTCTTTGAAGGTGAACACCTCTGTTTTCCAGTGATGCTGTTTTTCCTACAGAAGGGCTGAACTTGCAGCCCTGTTTCTTCCTGCTTTAGCCTGGAGGATCCGTGCACAGTCACTGACAGTCTGGTTGTGCTGCTCAGCGTAGTTTGGAAGTGGTGTGTATGTGTTAACAAGTGAGACTTGGAGGGTATCTGATCCTGACATAACAGCAAAGTGCTTTTCAGATGATGTGTCTGCAAACTGCCCTTGCGTTCCTGTGCTGCCACTGAGGAGAACCAAGCCATTTCTTGGCATGGATTTGGGGAGTCAGGACTGAATTACATAACTATTTGAGGAAGAACACTTACCCTTTTTTTAGCCTCTGGGGGAATTTTAAGCACACAAAACCTTATTCCACAGGTTGAAATGTCTCCAGGGTGCTAGAATTTTCTATTCAGAAAGAGTGATTGCCCATTGGAATGTGCTGCCCAAGGAGGTGGTGGAGTCGCTGTCATTGGAGGTGTTCAGGAGGAGACTTGATGGGGTGCTTGCTGCCATGGGTTAGTTGTTTAGGTGGTGTTGGATTAGTTGATGGGTTGGACACGATGATCTTGAAGGTCTCTTCCAACCTGGTTTGGTTTATTCTAAAATAAAGAAATGTTTATTGACTGTGACTTGCATGCTCTGCTGGGTCGTTCAGGGAGCTCTTGTCACTGCTCACAAGGTTTGTGTGCAACAGCATCAATGTATCTACCTGGGTGAATACCCTCACCTGAAGGGGGAAAAAAAACAACAAACCAACCACCCCAACAATGCTTTTAAAGTCTAGAAATACCTAATTTATCATCCAGTTACTAAATTGTTCAGAATTTGATGGCTGTCCACTCCCCTATAGAAAACCCTGCACTAATTCTCTGCTTTACAGTATCACTAAGGTTCTCTCTCTTTTATCTGCTTTTCTGTGAAGAAAAATACCAGCTCCACTAAATGTGCTCTGGGGAAGCTCTTCATTTGTGTAACTCAACAGGTTGAGGATGGGATCCAGCAAAGCCATAATTACAGGTGGATCCCTCTAGGTATAGAAGAGTCTGTCCCTAATTCATTACAATAATTACACGTTGCCTAGAGAGCCCATCACCTAATTGCAGGTAATTTGCGCCTGGAGCAGCTGGGCAGCTTTCGGCTCTCCAGTGCTGCCTGCCCCTGGGCTGGAGCTGGCAGAGCGGCTGTGCGGCAGAGCCTTTTAAGGCAGAACTATCCCTCCCGGGTTTGTCTTCTTGGCTAAACCGGCCCTTGCAGGCAGCTCCGCGCTCGCCGGCTGCATTTCTGCTTGCTTCTCTTCAGTGCCTGCTGAGGAAAAGCCTCCTGCTCCCGCCAGGGCTCAGACTTTCAGCTGCAGGTAGTGCTTTCCGTGCGTAATGGCTCCGGCGGTCTGTGGGAAGCCTGTCAGCAGAGCGAGGCTTTGTCCACCTTTAATCCGTGTGCGGGCAGAAGGGCTGCCCACCCCTGCAGGGGTTGGCGGCTGCCTCTTGGGGAAGGATTTGCTTTCTGGCCTGTCAGTAAGCCTGTGCTGGGCAGCGCCGGCAGGGCTGCGTGGGAAGGCTGCGGGTGCAAGGACCCAGTGCTTTACCAGGTGTCACTGCAGGAAGAGTAAGCGCTGTGCGCGGGGGTGTTACACGGAGGTGTGTGGGGACTGGGACTGGTGGCACAGTGATGCTGGGGCTGGTGGTATGGTAAGAGTGGGGCTGGTGGCACACTGTCTAGCCTTGTAAGCACAGCTCACTGCCCTACCTTGCAAAGAGCCTTCTGAATTTTAGTTAGCTTTTACCTTTTCCATAGAGGGCTCTGAGGAGACCTTATTGTGGCCTTCCAGGGGACATACAAGAAAGCTGGGGAGGGACTTTTGAGGGTGTCAGATAGTGATAGGACTAAGGGGAATGGAAAGAAAATAGAAATGGGTAGGTTCAGATTAGATGTCAGGAAGAAGCCTGGAGAGGAGGAGACTCAGGGGTGACCTTATTGCTCTCTACAACTACCTGAAGGGGGGTTGTAAACAGGCAGAGGTTGGTCTCTTCTCCCAGGCAGCCAGCACCAGAACAAGAGGACACAGTCTCAGGCTGTGCCAGGGGAAGTTCAGGCTGGAGGTCAGGAGGAAGTTTTATACAGAGAGAGTGATTGTCCATTGGAATGGACTGCCTGGGGAGGTGGTGGAATCGCCATCACTGGAGGTGTTCAGGAGGAGACTTGATGGGGTGCTTGGTGCCATGGGTTAGTTGATTAGGTGGTGTTGGATGGACGCAATGATCTTGAAGGTCTCTTCCAACCTGGTTTATTCTATTCTAGAGAAGTTCTTCACCATGAGGGACACTGGCACAGGTTGCCCGGGGAAGTTGTGGAAGCCTCCTGCCTGGAGGTGTTTGCAGCCAGGCTGGATGTGGCTGTGAGCAACCTGCTGGAGTGTGAGGTGTCCCTGCTCATGGCAGGGGGGTTGGAACTGGCTGATCCTTGAGGTCCCTTCCAACCCTGACAATTCTATGTAGAATTACAGGTGGACTTAATCTTCACCTTGTTAATGCCTTTTTCAGCAGCCTTGCCTCTCACCCAAGCAAAACACTTCCCCCAGTTCTCAGGCTGCTTTGTTGTTCTTCCTTCACAGCTGCCCCAGCGCACCGAGGAACTGCAGCCACCACCCGGCAGCGATTCGCTTCCCGCCCGAGCGCCGTGACAGACTCTCAAGACATGGAGGAAGAGAAAGGGCAGGGTGCTAAAGCTACCAGCGCTGTGGGTGACCTGAGGAAAAGCTGGCAGAGCTGGGCAGAGGATCACATCGAGTACCAGAGGAAGAACCCTTTCAGCAGCAACGACAGGCTGGCAGCAAAACCTGGGCACGCTCCCAGAGGAGATCCCGCCTACGGGAGACCACCGGAAGGGTCTCGGACAGAGCAGAGAGGGAAAGATGCTCACTCACACGTGGGGAAGGAGGTTGAAGAGCTGTGCCTGATCATTAGGAGGACTGGGCAGGTGGGAGAAGATGGCCACGTGAGTGTGACCTTTGGGCAGCTGTTTGAAACGTACGTGACGATTTCCAATAAAGTGGTGGGAATCTTGTTAAGAGCCAGGAAACATGGGCTGGTTCATTTTGAAGGTGAAATGCTCTGGCAAGGCAAAGATGATGATGTGCTCATCACTTTGCTACAGTAAGGATTTGCCCTCCAAGGAATTCTGCTGAATGCTGCATTTGGAGGGGGGGAGAACCCCCAAACTTTATCTAGATGCCATCTCGAACGAGGTTTTCGTTGCAGGATTCCAACACTTCTTACCTGGGACAGGAGCAGCAGAGAAAATGAGTGAGAAGGGTTAAAAGATATGTGTTTTTTTTGTCAAGCTGGTAGAGATCTGGGCAGAAATCACAGAGAATGAACTATTCCACCCTGCTGCCCTTGGATTGTCCTTTATTAGCACCTACCACCAAGTACTCCACAGTTCTTCAGCTCACTCCACAGCCTTCCTGCTGTAGGTCACTGATGGTGTCAGTGAGTAACTTGCTACTGTACAACACTGATCCTTGCAGCTTGTGAAACACTTGCTGAGGGGATATGGGGGTGGGGGGAAACTTTGATTTATAAACCATGGAAATTAAAGCTTTGCTGGGAATGAATGCACTGAAAAAAACCCCACACAAGAGCCCTGGTAATGTAGCAAAGGTTGAGAGGATTTTTTCCTGTGGTGAAAGGGAATACATGGAAGTGATTTTCAGGAAGCAGATGAAAATCCCCACACCTGTAGAAGTAGGGCAGCAAGGATCTTTGTTGGTCCTAAGTTGGTTGTAGGCTGTGTGGAGCTGGGAGAGGTGCACCAGTCCTGCTATTCAACAGTTTCTTCTCAGCATCAAATCTTCTCCAAAGCTTCTGTCTCTTCTTGTTCTTTGTCCTGTCTCACACCGTTTCTACCTGCTCTCCTAATGCTGTGTCATGCCCTGGAAGGGCACAGAGCTCTGCAGCCTTTTTGGTGAAGTCAGCTGTATGCCTTGAGAGCAAGTGGGGTGCCACAATGTGAAGATGTAAAAGACAACAGAAACTGTTCAGGGGGGCTCTGTGCAGTCATGGAGGGGGGAAGCAACCTTCTTTCTCTTCTTTCACTCAAATGTAGCAAGGCTGTTAACAAGAGGAGAGAGGAGCTCCTGGAGTGCTAAATCCAGAAATGAAAGTCTGGGGGTGCAGCTGAGGCAGGGCTGTGCTTTCAGAGCACACCTCTGTGCTCCCCAAAGCAGGACTAAAAGTAATCAGCTCATTAAAAGGGAGATCAAAAGATGGCCAACAACCATTTCCTTCAGGCTTCTTGCAGGGGAAGAATGATTAAAGGAACCCAAAGACAAGAACCATTGCTTATATACAACAGCTGGAGCAAGGCTCTTAAAAGGTGACCAGGACCTGTACTGACAACAGTTCCCACCAAGACAATAGAGGTTTATTGCTCTACTTACAGAGCTTTTCACTAGGGCAAAGAAAAACTTGGCTGTGCTGTTAACTCCACTACTTGAGGGGTCTTGAAAGTGAGAGCCTCTTTTGCCTCAGAAGGATACTGAGATGGATCAGGTTCATCACTTCTATTACAAGTGGTCAATTATTTTGTGCTGTATGTAAAGGAGAACTGCTTAGGCAAACCAAGAGAGCATTCTCCTATGCTCTTTGCCACTTCTGTCTCCTGTGCATCACAAGGAGCCTGGTGACTGAGCAAATAAAAACACACAGGTGGTTTTTTTGTTAGCCCTCTGCCTCCTTTTCTGAGTGAAGAGACAATGAAAGTAGAAAAGAAGGGAAGAAATGAGTGTACTGAAATTGGGATGTCCAGGGGAGAGGGGAGCCAGATGGAGGAGGAAACAAAGGGTAGGACATTGAGACTCATGAAGGTGTCCAGAGAAGGGCAAGGAGGCAGGGGAGGGGTCTGGGGCACAGCCCTGTGAGGAGAGGCTGAGGGAGCTGGGGTTGCTTAGCCTGGAGAAGAGGAGGCTCAGGGGAGACCTCATTGCTCTCTACGACTACCTGAAGGGAGGTTGTAGCCAGGAGGGGGTTGGGCTCTTCTCCCAGGCACCCAGCACCAGAACAAGAGGACACAGTCTCAAGCTGTGTCAGGGGAGGTTTAGGCTGGAGGTTAGGAAGAAGTTCTTCCCAGCAAGAGAGATTGGCCATTGGAATGTGCTGCCCAGGGAGGTGGTGGAGTCCCCATCCCTGGAGGTGTTTAAGAAGAGCCTGGATGGGGTGCTTGGTTGAGTTGATCAGATGGTGCTGGGTGATAGCTTGGGCTTGATGATCTCAAAGGTCTTTTCCAACCTGGTTAACTCTATTCTAATACAGAAGGATGTCAAATAACACACCAGCCTGATGGGAGGTGTTGCCAAGGGATATTTAGTGACACAGCACAGAATCACAGGATTGTTTTAGTTGGAAAAGCCCTTGAAGATCTTAGAGTCCAACCATTCTCTAGCTCTACCAATCTGGTGATAAACCCTGGCCCTCAGCACAGGCTCAAGCTGCACCAGGAGAGGTTTAAGCTGGAGGTGAAGAGAAAGTGCTTCCCAGAGAGAGTTGTTAGCCATTGGAATGTGCTGCCCAGGGAGGTGGTGGAGTCCCCATCCCTGGAGGTGTTCAAGAGGGGATTGGATGTGGCACTTGGTGCCATGGTCTAGTCATGAGGTGTTGGGTGACAGGTTGGACTTGATGATCTTTGAGGTCTCTTCCAACCCTGATGGTTCTGTGAGATGACAGCAGGTTGTTTTTTAAGCAGCACTTTGCTGTTTCCACTTCTGTCAGATTTCAAAGACCAATTTCACTGCTTTGCTCCTGGAGAAAACTTCCCAATAAGCTTGAGGAGCTGTTTCCAATTTAATCACAGTGGAAATGCTGTCAGGAGTCAAAACCACCCCCTTGTTTAATTGCTACTCTACACTTAACAGCATTGTCTGTGCCTGGGTGTGACAGTTCAGGCTTTCAGAGGGGCAGGTGCCACTTCAGCACAGAAGTGTTATTCTCTGGGTTTGCAGCAGGTTGGGAGTTTATGTAAAACCACTGAGCAAAAGAGGACAACTACAGCTTTGTCATTCCCAACCATGCAGCCAAAAAGCAGCTTTTCTCAGGACTAATACTGGATCAAAGCACAACACAGCCAGGAGCAGTGGCTAAGCAACTCTCCTTTGCTTCTCCAGCCTCTTGCAGGGTAAAGGGCTGCAGAGTTCACTCTTGAGAGTGTTTTAGTGATCTTTGCTCACTGCAAAGCTCTGCAGAGGGTTCTGGAAGCTTTAAAATGCTGCTGTAGAAGAGGGTGGCACAAGGGAGGCTGCAGACTGCTGCTGCCCAGGGCCAGGCAGCAATTCTGACACATACTCCAAGCACCAGGCTTTCCAGAAAGCACTTCTTCACCTCATTACAAAACTGATCTGCTTGTCAGTGCAGGAGGAGAATCAGACACTAATGAAGGGCTGAGCATTCATCTCAGTCCTGAATGGGGCTGTGGAATGCAGGGCTCTTTGGGCTGGTCTGAGGCCTCCCTGCTGTTGTCAGACAAGCTGCAGTTCCCTCTTGTTCATGAGGAAGGCTCTGGAAGCCAAATGATACTCTCATTTTGCCTTTCCAGCCTTGCTGTCATTAGTGGGTCCATCAAAGTTGGCCTTTGTGGTTCTGTGTACACCTGACAAGGCACAAGGTCTGGCTGGGATGGAGGTAATGTTCTTCAGAGCAGCCCAGAAGGTGCCATGCTCTGGGTCTGTGCCTGGAGCAGCACTGGTAACACATCAGAGCTGTGGTGCTGGCTGAGCAGTGCTGGCTGAGCAGTGCTGGCACAGGGTCAAGGACTTTTCATCAGATGGGCAGAGTCCAAGGGCATGAGACTGAACACATCCAAGTGCCAGGTTCTGCACATTGGCCACAGCAACCCCAGGCAGTGCTACAGGCTGGGGTCAGAGTGGCTGAGAGCAGCCAGGCAGAGAGGGACCTGGGGGTGCTGGTTGATGGTAGGCTGAACATGAGCCTGCAGTGTGCCCAGGCAGCCAGGAGGACCAATGGCATCCTGGCCTGCATTAGGAACAGTGTGGCCAGCAGGAGCAGGGAGGTCATTCTGCCCCTATACACTGCACTGGTTAGGCCACACCTTGAGTACTGTGTCCAGTTCTGGGCCCCTCAGTTTAGGAAAGATGTTGAGTTGCTGGAAGGTGTCCAGAGAAGGGCAACAAAGCTGGGGAGGGATTTGGAACACAGCCCTGTGAGGAGAGGCTGAGGGAGCTGGGGTTGCTTAGCCTGGAGAAGAGGAGGCTCAGGGGAGACCTTCTTGCTCTCTCCAACTCCCTGAAGGGAGGTTGTAACCAGGTGGGGGTTGGTCTCTTCTCCCAGTCACCCAGCATCAGAACAAGAGAACACAGTCTCAAGCTGTGCCAGGGGAGGCTTAGGCTGGAGGTGGGGAAGAAGTTCTATACAGAGAGAGTGATTGCCTATTGGAATGTGCTGCCCAGGGAGGTGGTGGAGTCACCATCACTGGAGGTGTGTAGGAGGAGACTTGACAGGGTGCTTGGTGCCATGGGTTAGTTGATTAGATGGTGGTGGTTGATGGGTTGGACTCGATGATCTTGAAGGTCTCTTCCAACCTGGTCTATTCTATCCCCCTCTATTCTGTCCCCCTCTATTCTGTCCCATTCATCCTGCTCTGCTCCTCCACTGGGCAAGAAGCTGGGAGAGGGTACAGCCCTCACAGCAGGCACACACTGACCAGCAGGGATACTCCATGCCATACAGTGTCATGCTGAAGAATGAAAGGCAGGAGATGGGGCTCTCTGGGGCTGGATGGGGGCAGCCTTTGCTGCTGGCCTGCTTGTGGGAGGTCATGGGTGATCACCTTTGCCATACCTTGGGTTTTGCTTTCATCTTTCCTTCATTTATCAAACTGCCTTCCTCTCCACCCAGGAGTTCTCTGTCTTCTCCCATTCTCTCTCCCCTCCTGCTGTGGTGAGGGGTGAAGAATGAGCAAAAGGCTATCCAGGGTCAATCCCCACAGCCAACTACTCCAGTGCACTGGAAGATCATTCCAAGATTAGCCTTTATTCTGCTTGCTTATTAATCCCTTTTTGACAACAGTTCATGTTGGCTCTTTAAATATTACATCTCTCACTTGACTACAGTTACATAAATTAATTACAGATCAGAGCACATACCCAGGATTAACTCCTGAAACAGCTTAATGTTCAGACATTTCACAAAGCCAGGAGCCAGCTCAAACCTCCTCATCCATTGCACAGCAGCAGTCAAAGTGCAGTGGCTTCAATTCAAACTCAATGAAAACCCTACAGGGCTGCAAACAACAGGGAAGGGGACACCAGGAACAAGGGCTGGGAGAGTTGTGAACTCTTTAGAATAGGAAATGTTGTTCTTCAGAGCACTGTGAGCTTTCTAAAGCCTTGTGGGTAGTGTGCTGCAAGAATGCTACAGTGCATTGGGCCACTAAGGCAACAGGTGCTGGAGCAGTGGAAAGCACTGAGAAGAGTAAGTTTGGGGAAGCTTGCAGGTGCACCAGACCACCACCACCTCAGCTGCATCTGGCCAAGGACCCTTGGGATAGTTTGGCAGCCAGAGACAGAAGCAAGCAAATCCAGTCTCTGTTTTCTGGAGTCTGAATTTCCAGCCTGCCTTAATATGGTACTGAAAGCCAAAGCATTGCCCAGCAGAGCTGGACAGCCAAGGCCAATGTGCAACCAGCTCCTTAAGCAACCCAACATGTCCCAGTTTTGGGCTGAGTCCCTGCTATCCCAAATTCCAATCACACTGCTGTTATGCAAGCCTGCACTGAAGACCTATTTCTCCTCTGACTTCATTCCAAAATCAGATCTAGCCAAGCCCTTTGTAAGCTCCAGGGGAGTTGCAGTGACAACAGTGTCAGAACCATCTGAAACACTTGGTTGGTTTTTTCCCTGCCATCATGCAGGAGAGTAGACATTAATAAATGAACTAAAGATCAACTCCTCTGAGCTCTTCATTGTTTTTGGCTAACACACAGACAACATCATGCACATCAGGGGGAAACAACCCTCAAGTCCAGCAGCCAGCCCCTTACACACTGTGTTGGATGTTCTATTGCATTTCACCTTGGGCACTTAGTGTATGAACCTTTACTGTCTCCCTGGTGTGCAACTGAGAGAGGTAATGAAGTGGGTTAGTCTGTAGGGTACCTTCAGCAATGTAGCTGCTCCCAGCCAGGTGTAAGGATCAAACACAGGTGGGAAATGTCAGTGTTTTACACCCCAGGAGAATGCACCTCTCAAACCAAAGCTGGATTCCACCACAAGCATTGCCTGCTGTCAGTGGTAACTTACTGCCTTGGTAGCAAGGCATCCTGCTGTGACACCCTGCCCTCTTACTACTGGGCAAAGTTCCCTGCCTGTGTGCATGGATTCTGTCTGTACAGGCACACAAACATAAAATCAGAGTTAAAATACATCACCTTCATGGCAGAGAAGTCCACAGGCTGAAGTATCCCAACGAGAGTGTCAGCAGAGTGGCAGCCACATAACCTCTGTGCATTTCCTCATAAGGAACTAAAGCTTTTTTTATCCTGGTGTATTATTGGCAACATCAAACTGTGCAACCTTAAATCAGAGTTCAAAGAACCAGCTGGCTGGTGACAAAGGGCTCAGAGTGCTCTCAGCTGGCAGCATTTGTAGTTTGCAGTCGCTCAAGGAGTTGTTCAGCCTGCGGAAGACAAAGCAGTGCAGCACAGAGTCACCAAGGTTGGAAGAGACCTCAGAGATCATCAAGTCCAAGCTGTCACCACAGACCTCATGACTACTAAACCATGGCTCCAAGTGCCACATCCAATCCCCTCTTGAACACCTCCAGGGATGGGGACTCCACCACCTCCCTGGGCAGCACATTCCAATGGCTAACAACTCTCTCTGGGAAGAACTTTCTCCTCCCCTCCAGCCTAAACCTCCCCTGGCACAGCTTGAGACTGTGTCCTCTTGTTCTGCTGCTGGTTGCTTGAGAGAAGAGACCAACCCCCACCTGGCTACAACCTCCCTTCAGGTAGTTATAGACAGCAATGAGGTCTCCCCTGAGCCTCCTCTTCTCCAGGCTAAGCAACCCCACAACTCCCTCAGCCTCTCCTCGTAGGGCTTGTGCTCAAGGCCTCTCCCCAGCCTCAACTACCCCTGGAGCTTCAGTTCCCTGAAAGTTCCATCACAGCTGAGTATGTCCTTCTAAACTGAAGTATCAATACTTGTCAGGTGTCCTCAGAGGAGCATCACACTAGCCTAAGCTAGCCATCAGACTCAGAAGTCCTGTGCTGTCTGTTGCTGGCACTCCCTTCCCCCTAATACCCATAAACATGAAGGGTTTTCCCCTTGTGGTTTTTCAGATGCAAAACATACCTCATTAACAATGAATGACAAAAGCAATCACTCAAAAGACTTTTTGGACCCAGGTAAAGTGTTAGAAAGGCATCCCATGTTCAGCCTGTGATTGAAACCCCCCCCCCCCCCCAGACTCTCACCTGCGTTGTGCTTACCGTGATAAACCAGTAGGAATTGAGCTTGTAATAGAGTCTGGATAAGAACCCCAGCTGGCTGGCTGGGGCCAGGACATGGAGATGCAAGTGGGCTATGGAGCAGAAGGGAGGCCAGTGAAAACCCATCCTTCAGAACAGGAAAACAAGGGGAAAAAAATGCTGGTGATGTTAATTGAGGAAGGAGTAGAACACCACAAGCTATTTAGTGGGATCAACTGACTGAACTGCTCCTGGCACTCCTTGGCCACAAAGGCAGGAACAAAACCTCTGCCCTGCAGGCACACATTTCCTTTCATTATGCTCTCAGGGAGCCTCTTCCTAAGCCCATTAACTTCCCCCCTCACACCTCTGTATTTAAGATACACTCTGTGAAAGAGGAAGCTTTAGAACAGCAAATGGCTCCTCTCCAGTCTTCAGTTGGAAAGCCAACTCTCAGCAGATGAATGCAGCTCCTGCCTGACCTCATGATGAAGGCTCAGCTCCCTGTACACTCTTTAAACAATGCTATAAATTGCTTTGGCTGTCTAAGGCAGTGGGCTTAAAGCAAAAGGTGCAGCACTGCAATCAGATGGAGGCAGAAACACAAAGCAGTGGCCTGCCTGGAGAGCAGAAGTCTGCCTCTCCTCTGGAACTGAGCATTTGCAGCATGTAATTGAAGAGCAGCCTGTTAGACAAGCTGTCTGAAGGCCCTTCCTGTCCCCTGATGTGGTCAAGAAAGAGCCTCCATAGCTAGAATGCAACCTGCCCTGGATATCCATCAGGAAAAGGGAGCTTATATCCAATGCCAGCACATCCCACCCACGAAGTCCTACAGCAAGTGAACTCAGGCCCCATTTCTTCAGTAAATCCTGCTGCAGTTGCTGCCACCAGCTCCACAGTGGCCTTCTGAAAAGTCAAAATCACACTCAACACACAGAGAGAAGGCTTCAGTTCCATACCTTACATCACTCAAGTCACTAACATCATTCCTCTGGAGGACAGCTTTTCCAACTTCCATCATTCTCTTCACTGTGAAAGACAAATTTCCTTTACTCTTTCAGCAGGGTTTTCCACATCAAATGCCCTCAAGTGATGATTTCAGAAAGGTGTTCTTCAGAGTACTAGCTTCAACAAAACTCATCACACCAAGATCACACCCATGGGTTTTTCAGCATATAAATCATGTCAGGACTCTTAATCAACCAAGAGTATCAAGATCAACACTGTCCTGCACCACATCCTGGGCTCCAGGCTGGTGACACATGGGTGTGATGGGTGACCACTAGATGGATAAGGAACTGGCTTGATGGATGCACCCAAAGAGTGGCTGTCCATGGCTCCATGTCCCAGGGGAGGCCAGGGACAAGCAGAGTCCCTCAGGGATCAGTCCTGGGACCAGGCTTGTTCAACATCTTGGTGGGTGCCATGGACAGTGGCACTGAGTGCACCCTCAGCAGGGTTGCTGATGACACCAAGCTGTGTGGTGCAGCAGACAGCTGGAGGGAAGGGATCCATCCAGAGGGAGCTGGACAGGCTGGAGAGGTGGGCACAAGCCAACCTCAGGAGGTTCAACAAGACCAAGGGCAGGGTCCTGCAGCTGGGTGGAGGCAACCCCAGGCACAAATCCAGGCTGGGCAGTGACTGGCTGGAAAGCAGCCCTGAGGAGAGAGACTTGGGGGTGCTGGGGGAGGAGAAGCTCACCAGGAGCTCTCAGTGTGCACTTGCAGCCCAGAAAGCCAATCAGCTCCTGGGCTGCAGCAGGAGAAGTGTGGCCAGCAGGGCAAGGGAGGTGATTCTCCCCCTCTCAGCCTCTCCTCACAGGGCTGTGCTCCAAACCCCTCCCCAGCTTTGTTGCGCTTCTCTGGACATGTTCCAGCAACTCAACTTCCCTCCTGAACTGAACTGGACACAATAAAGAAGAAATTTCTTCACTGAAAG
Organism: Melanerpes formicivorus; assembly: GCF_026170545.1. Taxonomy (NCBI): domain Eukaryota; kingdom Metazoa; phylum Chordata; class Aves; order Piciformes; family Picidae; genus Melanerpes; species Melanerpes formicivorus. The sequence continues at coordinate 368,484 of NW_027142498.1, read as the reverse complement.
GGTTCTCAAAGCCTGGCACAGGCTGCCTGGGGAGGTGGCTGCATCCCCATCCCTGGAGGGGTTTCCAAGAGGCAGAGATGTGGTGCTGAGGGCCATGGTTTAGCCCCAGCCTTGGCAGACTTAGGGGATGGTTGGACTCCATGATGTTAAAGGCCCTCTCCAACTGCAACCATTCTATGATTCAATATTCTAGAGTTTTCTCTTCTCCAAAATGAGTGAAATTCACTGGAACACCATCTCCCCCATTTGCTCTGAGAGATAACACAGCACTTGAAATACACCTCTTGACATGACCCTTTTATAACCCCCCCAATGTAAATGTGCACACACACCTCAGAGAGCACAACAAAGCAGCAGATAAACGCTTCCCAAAACAAAGCTGCAGTTCCACCACAGCCCAGAGGCCTCTCCACTCCGTGCAAACAAAAGAGATCTCACACCCCAGTGCCACGTGTTTCTAGAGCTGCACAAAGGCCCTGTGCTGTTCCAGAACAGCAGAGAGGCTCCCAGGAAGCCTGCACTGACTCCCACCATCTCTGCCCACAGAATTAACCAGGTTGGAAAAGACCTCAGAGATCATCAAGTCCAAGCTATCACTCAACACCATCTAATCAACTAACTCACAGCACCAAGGGCCTCATCCAGCCTCTTCTTAAACACTTCCAGGGATGGTGACTCCACCTCCCTGGGCAGCTCATTCCAGTGGCAAATCTCTCTTGCTGGGAAGAATTTCTTCCTAACATTCAGCCTAAACCTCCCCTGGCACAGCTGGAGACTGTGTCCTCTTGTTCTGGTGCTGCTTGCCTGGGAGAAGAGACCAACCCCCACCTGACTACAGCCTCCCTTCAGGGAGTTGGAGAGAGCAACAAGGTCTCCCCTGAGCCTCCTCTTCTCCAGGCTAAGCAACCCCAGCTCCCTCAGCCTCTCCTCACAGGGCTGTGCTCAAGGCCTCTCCCCAGCCTCCTTGCCCTTCTCTGGACACATTCAAGTCTCTCAATGTCCTTCTTAAACTGAGGAGCCCAGAACTGGACACAGGACTCAAGGTGTGGCCTAACCAGTTTACAACCTTGACCAAACAGTGTTCAGAGATGCAAATGAGTTAACAACACAGAATGTAAGATGGAATGGAATGGAATGGAATGGAATAAACCAGGTTGGAAAAGACCTTCAAGATCATCAAGTCCAACCTATCACCCAGCACCATCTAATCAACTAAACCATGGCACCAAGCACCCCATCCAGTCTCTTCCTAAACACCTCCAGTGATGGTGACTCCACCACCTCCCTGGGCAGCACATGTCCATGGGCAAACGATTTCCTTCAAGCCAAAGGCAGACTTGCAGCCTCACCTAGTGGTATGTGCTCTGTCTTCAGCGTTTTGCAGTTTCCCAGGTGCTCCACCGGCACCACCAGGTAGTGATGGGGGGCACCAGGTTTGATATCCTTAAAGCAGACAAGGTCTTCATACTGAGGGGGAAAAAAAAGGATGCAAACATATTAAATCGATGAAGATATCGGCAAAGAGAGGATAACGAAGTGTCTGCTCCATGTCTGCAGGCTGGATGAGGCTCTGGGCAGCCTGATCTAGTGTGGGGTGTCCCTGCCCATGGCAGGGGGGTTGGAACTAGATGATCCTTGTGGTCCCTTCCAACCCTGAATGAAACTATGAAACTATAAAATCTCGGTGTGATGCTTATGGTCGTACTGGAAGCAGCTAGCAAAGAACCGAGTTTTCTGGAGGCAGCCTATGGAAAAATTTGTAAGCACCGCTTGTGTCCTCGGTTGGCCTTCTGCAGTCAGGGCTCCTCGGTGCCAGCTTTGACGTTTTGAGCTGCTGTGCCCACATTTAAGGCCGGCAGGGTATTTTCCTTCTGACCGACGTCTGCCTCCCATCCCCAGCGGAGCCGAAGATCCCTACGGCTCCCGCAGCGCGGCCAAGCCTTTGGAAGCGACGCTGCCCCGGAGCCGGCAGCCCCGGAGCCGGCAGCCCGAGCAGCCCCGGAGCCGGCAGCCCCGGAGCCTGAGCAGCCCCGGCAGCCCCGGAGCCGGCAGCCCGAGCGGCCCCGGAGCCGGCAGCAGGGCTCCCCCGCCCATGCCCTCGGGAAGCTCCTCAAGCTCTTCCCCTTCTCCCGGAACCCTGCTGCCCCTCCAGGCCCCGGCACCGGGACCCGCGGCGCAGGAGCTCTCGCACCAAGGCGGCGACAGCCGGGGTTCGCCTCTTCCTTGCAAACCAGCACCAAGCACCCCTGCAGGCCACCAAGCACCCCGCAGGCCGCCAAGCGCGGCGGAGCCGGCCCGGCCCGACCCGCAGCGCCGGGAGGGCGGAGGAGGCCGGCGGCGAAGGCCGCGGAAGGCTCGCTCACCTCGCTGGGGAACAGCGCCGTGCCCGGCTCCTCCCGGCGAGCGATCCTGCAGAACACGCACTTGCGGTCGTAGCCGCCGCCGCCGTTCCCGGCTTCCTTCCCTTCGGCGGCTGCGGCGCCCGCAGCCCCCTCCCCCGCCATGGCCCCGGCCCCCAGCCTTAGCCGCTCCTGGCCGCCGCCTCTCGCCCGCCGGCTCTCATGCGTCCGCCCCCTAGCGGCGGAACAAGTAGGGGCGGGGCAGCGCCCTTGCGCGCAGGCGGCCAGCGGCCAATACCCTGCATAAGCACCGCCTGCGCCGCTAGGCGGCGCGCTGGGACCGCGGGAGCGCCCCCTGCTGCCTCGCGGCTCCGGCAGGCATGGCCCTGGGACTGCCCTCACCCCTTCCTTCCTCCAAGCCAGCAAGCGACTCCAGCAGGTTGCTTAGAGCCCCGTCCAACCTGACCCGCGATGGTAGCAGGGATCACAGAATCATTTCGGATGAGAACACCTTGAAGGTCACCCAGCCAGCCCAACCCTTCTCTACCTCTGCCAAGGCTGGTGCTAAACCGTGGCCCTCAGCACCGCACCTCTGCCTCTCAAACACTGGGGGGATGGGGGGGTTAAAAATGCATTGCCTTCAGACCGAGCAATTGCTGAGCAAGAGGCAATCCCTTTGCAAGCACCTGATCCGCTCCTTTGCTACAAAAAGCTGGATGAAATCCTTTGAGCTTACACACAAGGAGTGTTCTGGATGCACCTGGGGTTTTGCATTGCTCTAAAGCCAGCTTCATACACAACATCTGGAGCCACAACTGCACCGAAACCAGCACCATGCCAAACATCTGCACCCGCCTGGGTACCTCCAAGGCTGTTTCCTGATGCACTTGAGCACGCTTGCTTGACGTTGCAAGAACAAGCTTTTGTCCTCCCTCGGAGAAAAATGACTAGCCCCTGTAATTTTCCTCTTCCTTTACATTAAGAACATTTTAACCACCCTTTCACTCAAAGCAAGGTTCACAGACAGCAGATTCGCTCCATTTCATAGTCTCACAGAATGCATTGGGTTGGAAGGCACCTCTGGAGGTGTCATCTAGTCCAACCCCCCTGCAGTGAACAGGGACATCCTCAGATAGTTTCATGTGCATAGTTTGTTTGCCCTTAATGCCACCTCTGCATTACGATACCAATAAAAGGCAAGACCCAATGTCAAAAGAAGTTTCTTCACCCTGGGTTTCCTGCAGCAGAGTCTCAGGCATCAAAGCCAGATGGTACAGCAGAAAACCAGCTCAAGCTGGGTTGGAGATGCACCTCAAACAAAAGATCCTTTGGCAATTACATGAATTACATAATTACATGAAGTTCAATAAGAGCAAGGGCAGGGTCCTGCAGCTGGGTCGAGGCAATCCCAGGCACAAATCCAGGCTGGGCAGGGACTGGCTGGAAAGCAGCCCTGAGGAGAGAGACTTGGGGGTGCTGGGGGAGGAGAAGCTCAGCAGGAGCTCTCAGTGTGCACTTGCAGCCCGCAAAGCCAATCAGATCCTGGGCTGCAGCAGGAGAAGTGTGGCCAGCAGGGCGAGGGAGGTGATTCTCCCCCTCTACTCAGCTCTGCTGAGACCCCACCTGGAGTACTGCCTCCAGTTCTGGAGCCCCTGTTACAAGAGGGATGTGAAGGTGCTGGAAGGTGTCCAGAGAAGGGCCAGGAGGATGAGCAGAGGGCTGGAGCTGCTCTGCTGTGAGGACAGACTGAAGGAGTTGGGGCTGTACAGTCTGGAGAAGAGAAGGCTCTGAGGTGACCTACTTGTGGCCTTCCAGTATCTGAAGGGGGCCTACAGGAAGGCTGGGGAGGGACTGCTCAGGATCTCAGGCAGTGATAGGACTAGGGGGAATGGAATGAAGCTGGAGGTGGGGAGATTCAGGCTGGAGGTGAGGAGGAAGTTCTTCCCCATGAGAGTGGTGAAGCCCTGGAATGGGTTGTCCAGGGAGGTGGTCGAGGCCCCGTCCCTGGAGGTGTTTAAGCCCAGGCTGGATGAGGCTGTGGCCAGGCTGATCTAGTGTGGGGTGTCCCTGCCCATGGCAGGGGGGTTGGAACTAGATGATCCTTGTGGTCCCTTCCAACCCTGACTGATACTATGATACTACTATGAATTACACCTTTTCAATCTAAGTTTCCCTCCCCTCACTTGACAGCAGTATTTGAGGCTGAGGTCATCTTCTGCCCCACTGGATCCTTTCTCTGTCTCCAGGGTGGTAGCTCCTTTCCTATCTCGAGGCTGCAGCTTTTGCTGATGAACGTTGGCTACCTCATTTTCCACAGGATGTACCTTCTGCTGACAATTGTGGTTACCTTATTTTTCACAGGATGCAGCAGTCTCAGGGCCTTCCTTCGTGTAACCAAGGGCGAGTTCAGCACAAGGTTACAGCTTTGTGGCACAAACTGGAACACAGGAGGTTCTGCATAGACAGAAGGAAAAAAGTTCTTCACTTCGAGGCTGCCAGAGCACTGCACAGTGCTGCCCAGAGAGGCTGTGGAGTCTCCATCTCCGGAGGCATTCCAAACCCACCTGGACACATTCCTCTGTGATTCACTCTGGGTGATGCTGCACTGGCAGGGGGGTTGGACTCACATGCTCAGAGGTCCTTCCAACTAGGTCAGTCTGCCCAGGGCTACATCAAGTCTGATCTTGAGCGTCTCCAGGGATGGGCCTCAACCACATCCCCGGGCAACCTGTTCCTCTGCTTCACCACTCTCATTGTGAAGAGCTTCCTCCTGATGTCCAACCTAAATCTCCCCTGCTCTAGTTTCAAACCATTGCCCCTTATCCTGTCTCTCTAAACAGTCCCTCCCCAGCCTTCCTGTAGGTCCCCCTCAGATACTGCAATGTAGCCCTAAGGTATCACAGTATCACCAAGGTTGGAAGAGACCTCAAGGATCATCAAGTCCAACCTGGCACCACAGACCTCATGACTAAGCCATGGCACCAAGTGCTACATCCAATCCCCTCTTGAACACCTCCAGGGACAGGGACTCCACCACCTCCCTGGGCAGGACATCCCAATGGCTAACAACTCTCTCAGTGAAGAACTTTCTCCTCACCTCCAGCCTAAACTTCCCCTGGTGCAGCTTGAGACTGTGTCCTCTTGTTCTGGTGCTGGTTGCCTGGGAGAAGAGCCCAACCCCTTCCTGGCTACAACCACCCTTCAGGTAGGTGTAGAGGGCAATGAGGTCACCCCTGAGCCTCCTCCATGGAACCTTCTCTTCTCCAGGCTGAGCAGCCCCAAGTCTTTCAGCCTATCTTCACAGGAGAGGTGCTCCAGCCCTCTGATCATCTCAGTGGCCCTCCTCTGGACTCTCTCCATGAGAGTTCTTGTGTTGGGGATCCCATAGCTGGACACAGCACCCCAGGCAGTGGCAGAAATCACCTCTCTCCATCTGCTAGCTACACTTGTTTGGGGTTTTCATTGTCAGCAGAATCAGGAACCTCAGATGCATCCTTTACACCGTGAAGAGAAGAGCCAAGATCCTTAAGCAGCTTCTGAATGCATAAATTCCTTTATTGAAAATATGGTGATAGCACTGCATTACATATATTAAATATCCATCATCTCAAGGGTCACAGGGTTTTGATTGAACACCACTGTTGGGAATACAGACCACAGCGTTTAGATATGCTCTGACAAGGATAATATCAATGGAGTAAACTGTAAGTAGCAACAGTGAAATGTATGGCAAATGTGGAAACTTGGTTGGCTCAGGGGGGGGGAGTTTTGAAGTGGTCTGCCACCATCTGAAGTTATCAAGCACTCCCTGCCCTCTTCAAAGCATTCTGCTGCTAGCAGTTCCCAAAACATTTCCCAGCATTACCAATCAGAGCTTTCTTTGTGGCTGGAGCAGACCACACAGAGGGGGAAGAGTGAAGCAGCTCATGTGCAGCGTGGTACAGGCTCACTGCATACAGCACTGGTGCTCAGAGTGTGCAAGTTCTGTGCAGGATCAAGATTCAGCAATGCTGTTTCTTTTTTGCTTGGATTTTGGTTTGAATCTATTGAAAAAGGGCAGAGCAGAAACTAAGTGGGGTTGGATTACTTGGTTCAGAAGGTTCCCAAATTAGATGGTAATGGTTTTAATGCATGGAAGCACTCTACCATCTTGAAGTGGTCTGCCACCATCTGAAGGAGCAAACAGTTATCAAGCTCTCCCTGGCCTCTTCAAAGCATTCTGCTGCTAGCAGCTCCCAAAACATTTCCCAGCATTACCAATCAGAGCTTTCTTTGTGGCTGGAGCAGACCACACAGAGGGGGAAGAGTGAAGCAGCTCACGGGCAGCGTGGTACAGGCTCACTGCATACAGCACTGGTGCTCAGAGTGTGCAACTTCTGTGCAGGATCAAGATTCAGCAATGCTGTTTCTTTGTTGCTTGGATTTTGGCTGTTTTGGTTTGATCTACTGAAAAAGGGCAGAGCAGAAACTAAGTGGGGTTGGATTACTTGGCTAATGAGGTTCCCAAATTAGATGGTAATGGTTTAATGCATGGAAGCACTCTGCCATCTTGAAGTGGTCTGCCACATTCTGAAGGAGCAAACAGTTATCAAGCTCTCCCTGGCCTCTTCAGAGCATTCTGCTGCTAGCAGTTCCCAAAACATTTCCCAGCATTACTAATCAGAACTTTCTTTGTGGCTGGAGCAGACCACACAGAGGGGGAAGAGTGAAGCAGCTCACGTGCAGCGTGGTACAGGCTCACTGCATACAGCACTGGTGCTCAGAGTGTGCAACTTCTGTGCAGCATTAAGACTCAGCAATGCTGTTTCTTTGTTGCTTGGATTTTGGCTGTTTTGGTTTGAATCTGCTGAAAAAGGACAGAGCAGAAACTAAGTGGGGTTGGATTACTTGGTTCAGAAGGGTCCCAAATTAGATGGTAATGGTATAATGCATGGAAGCACTCTACCATCTTGAAGTGGTCTGCCACCATCTGAAGGTATCAAGCTCTCCCTGCCCTCTTCAAAGCATTCTGCTGCTAGCAGCTCCCCAAACATTTCCCAGCATTACCAATCAGAGCTTTCTTTATGGCTGGAGCAGACCACACAGAGGGGGAAGAGTGAAGCAGCTCACATGCAGCGTGGTACAGGCTCACTGCATACAGCACTGGTGCTCAGAGTGTGCAACTTCTGTGCAGGATCAAGATTCAGCAATGCTGTTTCTTTGTTGCTTGGATTTTGGCTGCTTTGGTTTGAATCTACTGAAAAAGGGCAGAGCAGAAACTAAGCGGGGTTGGATTACTTGGTTCAGAAGGTTCCCAAATCAGATGGTAATGGTTTAATGCATGGAAGCACTCTGCCATTTCTGAAACTCTGCCTTTCTCAGGACAAGGACAGGATTGAGGCCAAGGGCAGGACAGCACCCTAAGGCTGGTTGGCTCTGGGTGGTGCAAGCAAACCCCCAGCTTCATTCACAGGAAGGCAGAATTCTGTAGCAAGCAGTGAGACTGCTGCCAGCCCTCTGTCACACTCTACATACCACCACTGTCAGATTTTGTTACATGGAGCCCTTCTCTCTTCAGGATGGGGAGGGAATATCTGATTATTTCATGAAAACCCAGGAACAATATTTAGTTGCCTGTCAAATCCTAACCCAGCCTGCTGCTTCAAGTCCTTTTGGGGGAGGAAATCCATCTCTCTGATTACTAAGAAAGCAAGTATTACACTAACATGACCTGGCCTGTTAGGGAAATGGCATTCTTCTCCAAAGCTCAGTTGTGTTTTCTCCTTCACAAAGCAAATATTCTTTAACTGGTGGTGGAGAAGTGCTCAGAGAAGCACAGTGGGTGGCTGAGTTTGAATCATTTGGTGGTGCTACAGGAAAAACAATCAATCCTCTCTCAGAAATGTCCCTTCAGAAACAGTCCAATAACACTAGGGGCAATGCTCAGAGGTGCTGCCCCAACCCTGCTGACTGCAACAGAGCTGACAGAGTCTATAGCAAGCGGCACTTTGCCCCATATCTCCACACCCTGCTGCAAAAAAACCAACCCTCTGGGGACAGGAATGTGGCAGGAAAGTTCAGAAGCAGCACTATTCACCTTCTCTCCTCAGCTCATGGGGTGGGGGAAGAAGTAAACCAACCAACAAACCCAAACCAGGATTATGCACTCAAGTCTTTCTGCCAGAAGGCAAACCCTCTGATTAGGGCAGGGAATGAAAAGAAAATAATCAATCAAATATATATATATATATATAAATTATATATATATATATAACAATTAACTTAGGGGGGGGGGGGTGGGGTAGAAATTGATTCAGAACAAATGCAAGATGCTGAGACCTACCTGAAGAGTAAGTAGCAAATGGAGATTGGAAACATTACAAAGAAGAAAACAAAACAAAACAACAACAACAACCTCCCCCCCCCCCCCCCACAGTTCATACATTGAACCCAAACCCAACCCTGCTATACAACAGCAATAAATAAGAGTAAAAAAACAAACCAAACACAAGAGAAAAGAATTCAGAGCGTGTTCCCTTAAGTGCTGTGCACACCTGGTTTCTGCTTCTTTCCCCACGGCAAACAGTGGGCTGCAGGTTTTGGTTAAGTCACCTTTGCTTCTTTTTGGTTAGCACTGGAGGGGGTTGAACATAAACACAGCTGGAATGTCCTAGGCTAAGAGTTTTCCCACAGGATCTCTTGCACAGTCACAGCAGAAGTTTTCGACTGGCGCACCATGAAATGTTTTCGTAGCCATCACCTCTTGGAGGGAGAGGTGCTAGAGGAGGAAGTCAAAAGAAAAACAAACCCAAACCCTTCAGACTGCTCTCTGTTTCTTACTGCCTCTCAGAACCAGCTCCCTGTTTCTCCTTGGGTTGGTTGGTTGAGTCATGCTCTGGTACAAACTTGAGGGGGGAAAAAAAAGCGTGTTAACGGTGTGAGGCAGCCTGCACCTTCCAGTCAGCTTTTAAGTGCCTAATGGATCCAGTCCTTTAAGGCAGTCAGTATTTCATTCAAATGTCCACACTTCCACATCCTGTATTATGAAATCTTCTTTCTTAGATAAGATGTCGTTGTTGAAGGTGCTGCAGGAGTTGCTTCGCCCGTGGTACAGGTCTGCATCCAACCACAAGCCAAACCGCCCGCTGGGAAGGGAACACAGCACACACATCAGGAGTTGGGGAACAGCAAAAAGGAGGGGTGCTGTAGAAACCACCAGGGGAATGGTATGGAGCAACCTAAGGAGCCCTGAGACCAAATGTGAAGTGCTCAGTCCCAGCAAAGCACTTGCCAAGCAAGAAGGTGATGAAGCAGTCCCTTCCCGTCTGTTTGGAGCAGTGAGCAGGGCACAGCCAGGACCCAGCGTGTCCTACCCTCCCCAGTCCACACCACCAGCAGTGGCTGGGGCTGGCACCAGAGACTGAGCATTGAGGCTCTTCCTCAGCTGTTTGGAGGTGGACACAGCCCCTCCTACTTTAGGAAGAGAAGGGATGTTTACACCACCCCAGCACAAAGCATGCCCACATGTCCCATGCAGTCAGCTTCAGTGAGTCCTGCAGCCTTAGCCCTTGATTCCATACCCACTGACCTCTGCAACATGGGACCTGAATTAAGCACTCTCTGCATCCTTGCTCTATCAGGGGAGGGTAAATATTAGATGTTAGAGAGAAGTTCTTTACAGTGAGGGTGGGGAGACACTGGAACAGGTTGTCCAGGGAGGCTGTGGATATCCCCTCCCTGGAGGTGTTCAAGGCCAGGCTGGATGAGGCCTTGAGCAACCTGGGCTGGTGAAAGGGGGGTTGGAACTAGATGATTTTTCAAGTCCCTTCCAACTGAAACCATTCTGTGAATCAACAGAGTAACAACAACTTCATCAGGACTGTGTGAGAAACCTTAGAAGCTGATGGCAAAACTGCCATTAGAGATTATTTTCTAGTGGCAAACTCCTTCCTGTATCTATCCAGAACATCTGGGTTCTTTCTAGCTAGGAAAAAACACCCCAAACCCACCAGGCCTACTTTGCTAACAACAGACACTCCCTTTCAGCAATGGAAATTGGTCTGGGTCTGTAACAGAAATCAGATTGCTGAGGTATCTGCCCTGAACAGCCTGCCAAGAGTACATGTGGACACTCTCCTGGCTTGTTTGTCTTACAACTACCATTTTCCCTACCTCACCAAAGACCAGAAAGGCTCCATGATTTGAAAATCAGACAGACACTCACCCTCCACCTCCAAGCTCCAGAGAGCTGGTGTCTCCATTGATGAAGTAGGTGTTCTCTCCACTCCACTTGAATACCTGAGGAGGGGGGAGAAAAAAACCCAAATATATTTGAGCTGTGAGGATTATTGTACCCTAAAGCTACTGAGGGGGGTCTTAGAAGCTTTTTTTTGGTGTGGCCATATTGTATTTTATTCTTTTTCTTGAAGGGGGAGGTGGAAGAGACAATAGGTAGAAAGCAAATCATAGAATCAACAAGGTTGGAAAACACCTCAGAGATCATCAAGTCCAACCTGTCACCCAACACCTCATGACTAACTAAACCATGGCACCAAGTGCCACATCCAATCCCCTCTTGAACACCTCCAGGGATGGGGACTGCACCACCTCCCTGGGCAGCACATTCCAATGGCTAACAACTCTCTCTGGGAAGAACTTTCTCCTCACCTCCAGCCTAAACCTCCCCTGGCACAGCTTGAGACTGTGGCCTCTTGTTCTGGTGCTGGGTGCCAGGGAGAAGAGACCAACCCCCACCTGGCTACAACCTCCCTTCAGGGAGTTGGAGAGAACAAGGTGGTCTCCCCTGAGCCTCCTCTTCTCCAGGCTAAGCAACCCCAGCTCCCTCAGCCTCTCCTCACAGGGCTGTGCCCCAGACCCCTCCCCAGCCTCCTTGCCCTTCTCTGGACACCTTCAAGTCTCTCAATGTCCTTCTTAAACTGAGTGGCTCAGAACTGGACACAGGACTCAAGGTGTGGCCTAACCAGTGCTGAGCACAGGGCACAGTGATTTCCCTGCTCCTGCTGGCCACACTGTTCCTGATGCAGTCCAGGATGCCATTGGCCTTCTTGGACCCCTGGGCACACTGCTGGCTCATGTTCAGCCAGCTAAAGGAACAAAATTCATTTGAAAGCATGAAGGAGGCATCCTAATCCTTGTTTGAACTATGCTTGCATGGCTGATCCACATGCATTCTGCTACAAAGGAACAATGTGTTCAGTACTGACAAATGCAGAAGCCATCTACATTATGAGGTAGTTCAGCAGCACTCTTATCTCTGGGTTGCTATCACTGTGGACCTAAGCACATGTGAAATTATAGCTTCTTCCTGCTACCCTGCCTTCCCAGCTGTGTCTTGGACAGTCACAGGATCATGGATCACAGGATGTTAGGGGTTGGAAAGGACCTCTGGAGATCTTAGAGGACACAGTCTCAAGCTGTGCCAGGGGAGGTTTAGGCTGGAGGTGAGGAGAAAGTTCTTCCCAGAGAGAGTTGTTAGCCATTGGAATGTGCTGCCCAGGGAGGTGGTGGAGTCATCATCCCTGGAGGTGTTCAAGAGGGGATTGGATGTGGCACTTGGTGCCATGGTTTAGTAGTCATGAGGTGCTGGGTGACAGGTTGGACTTGATGATCTTTGAGGTCTCTTCCAACCTTATTGATTCTATTCTATTCTATTCTATTCTATTCTATTCTATTCTATTCTATTCTATTCTATTCTATTCTATTCTATTCTATTCTATTCTATTCCATTCCATTCCATTCCATTCCATTCCATTCCATTCCATTCCATTCCATTCTATTCTATTCCATCTTTGAGTCCAAGCCCCTGCTAGAGCAGGACCATAGAATCTAGAGTAGGTCACACAGGAGCGTATCCAGATGCGTCTTGGAAGTCTCCAGAGAGGAGACTCCACAATCTCTCTGGGGAGCCTGTTCCAGTACTGTGTGACCCTTACAGTAGAGAAGTTCCTCTCCATGTTAAGGTGGAACTTCTTGTGCTGTCATTTACATCCATTGCCCCTTGTCCTACCCCAGGGTGCAACTGAGCACCTTCCTTCTTGAACCCCAGCCCTCAGATATTTACAGACATTTATTAGATGTCCTCTCAGTCTTCTCTTTCCAGACTAAAAAGCCCCAGGTCTCCTCCCTGCTTTCCCTTGCAAGCCACTGAAAACCCTCTCCTCACCCTCAAAGACTGTCCTCTCAGGAGCTGAGATAACCACAGCCACTTCTGCTTAATAGCACTGCACTGAAGCAATAAGCGAGGAACTGCATGCACCAGCAGCTGGCACATCTCCTGAGCATAATTACTCTGCCTTCATAATGGGCTCATAAATGTTTCAGAAGTGGAACCTAAACATGTTATTTGAGAAAGCAAACAGCCACTTACCTTGAAATTTGGGCTGAAAGTGTAGAGGAATGTTTCACCAGTGCCATAGTAATGGTCACTAAACCTGAAGGGATGTGTAGCATATGCCCCAAATATCTGTTAGGATAGAAGGAGTACTCTTAAGGACAGGACCAAACTCAAAGAGAAGAACAAACAGACATTCAGAACTCTTTTCTAAAGAACAGCTGAGCTGGTGTTTCATGTTAGAACAACCAACCAGTTGGGTACATCACATCATCACAGAGTGGTAGGGGTTGGAAGGGACCTCTGGAGAGTGAGCACAACCCCCCTGCCAAGGCAGGTTCGGTTAGAGAAAGAGGAACATGTCCAGATGGGTTTTGAATGTCTCCAGAGATGGGAGACTCCATCACCTCTCTGGGAAGCTTATTCCAGGTCTCCATCACCCTTAAAGAAGTTCCTCCTCATATTTAGATGGAACTTCTTACATTCCAATCTGTGCCTGGTACCCCTTGTGCTGCCCACTGGGCACAGAGAAACAAGACTGGTCCCATCCTCCTGCCACCCACCCTTTTAAGTATTGATCAGCACTGATGAGATTCCCCCCTCAGTCTTCTCTTTTCCCAGACTGAAAAGACCCAATTCTCTCAGCCTTTCCTCTGCTAAGGAAGATGTTCTAGTCCCTGAATCATCTTTGTAGCCCTGCTCACATGAACAAATATTCACAGAACACATTGGGTTAGAAGAGACCTCCAAGATCATCCAGTCCAACCCTTCACTCAGCAGTGAAGGGTCAACATTAAACCACAGGCTCACAGGATGTCAGGGGTTGGAAGGGACCCAAAGAGATCATTGAGTCAACCCTCTGTCAGAGCAGGACCATACAATCTAGCTCAGGTCACACAGGAATGCATCCAGACATGCCTTGAAAGTCTCCAGAGGAGGAGACTCCACAACCTCTCTGGGCAGCCTGTTCCATTGCTCTGTGACCCTTACAGTAAAGAAGTTCCCCCTTGTTGAGGTGGAACCTGCTGTGCTGCAGCTTACATCCATTGCTCCTTGTCCTATCCCAGGGAGCAAGCAAGAAGAGCCTAACCACGTCCCTAAGCACCAGGTCCACCTGCTGCTGGAACACCCCCAGGGATGATGACTCCACCACTGCCCTGGGCAGACCATTCCAATGCTTGAGAACCATTTCAGTGAAGAACTATTCCCTAACAATCCAGCCTGAACCTCTTCTGGTGCAGCTTATAAGCATTTCCTCTAGTCCTGTCACTTGTCATCACGGAGAAGAGGCTGCTCCAACTGCCCTTCAGGTAGCTGGAGAGAGAGATGCTCCTACCAAAATTTTGTAGCCTGTAAGTCAAAAGCCAGATGACAACAGCAACAGACATGTCAATTCTGGGAGTTACTGATGTGCCAGACCTCCACAGGCATGATTTGTGACAGCTCACTAACACAGGCACCCAAGGAAGACGCTTCCTGTGCACTGTTAGAAGAGGCACTTGCTGCACTTGCTACAGCCAGATCCTGGGCTGCATCAAGAGAAGCACAGCCAGCAAGGACAGGGAGGTGATTCTCCCCTTCTACTCCACTCTGCTGAGACCACACCTGGAGCAGTGTGTCCAATTCTGGGGGCTCTATTACAGGAAGGATCTGGAGGTGCTGGAAAGTGTCCAGAGAAGTGCCACAAGGATGATTAGAGGGCTGGAGCTGCTCTGCTACGGAGACAGACTGAGGGAGTTGAGGCTGTTCAGTCTGGAGAAGAGAAGGCTCTGGGAAGACCTAATTGTGGCCTTCCAGTATCTGAAGGGGGCTACAAGAAAGCTGGGGAGGGACTTTTGAGGGTGGCAGGGAATGATAGGACTGGGGGGGATGGAAAAAAATACTAGAAATGGTTAGATTGAGATTGGATGTTAGGAAGAAGTTGTTGCCCATGAGGGTGGTGAGAGCCTGGCACAGGCTGCCCAGGGAGGTGGTGGAAGCCTCATGCCTGGGAAGTTCTTGCAGCCAGGCTGGATGCGGCTGTGAGCAACCTGCTGTAGTGTGAGGTGTCCCTGCCCATGGCAGGGGGGTTGGGACTGGCTGATCCTTGAGGTCCCTTCCACCCTAACAATTCCATGGGTCAGTTCTGAAGCTGAGGCAGGCAGTGTCTCTCTCAGTGCTGCTGCACTCTCCTGCTCTACATTCAGCTTACTCAGCAGCAAACACAAAGCTCCAGCCTCCTATTTCGGGGTGATGGCAGCACTTCACAATGATGGTGCCCCTTCCAGCCCCTCCAGCACTGCTCACCTGGTTGTCCATGTCCTTGATGACCAGCAGGACAGGGCTGTCGAGCGAGGCCGACTTGCGGTACAGAGTCTTGAGGCTGGTGCCGTGCTCCAGGGTGCTGTAGGCCAGGCGCCAGGGGTAGCCCTGCACCCGCGCGGGCAAGCGCCGGGCCAGCTGCACAGGGAGGGGGGCAGAAGGGTGACACATTCAACAGCCTGGCTCCCACCTGCTGCCCCAGGCTGCTCCCTTCCTGCAGGGGCTCCTCAGCCGAAATCTGGCTGCCAAGGGAGCAGCTGATGGCTCCAGCTTAACATCTCTGTCACACAGTGCAACTGTCTGCATTCACATCACCTGCTAAAGCCTTCACCCTGGCAGCCCTCAACATCACCATTCCAACTCCAGAGTGGCAAAACACATGCATAACTTTGCCAGGTGAACCAGTCACAGAATCACAGAATTAACCAGGTTGGAAAAGACCTTTGAGATCATCAAGTCCAACCTACCACCCAACACCATCTCATCAACTAAACCATGGCACCAAGTGCCTCATCCAGGCTGTCTTTAAACCTTTCCAGGGATGGTGACTTGACCCAACTGGTGACTTGACACTCCAGCTGTCATGGTAGGGCCAAACCAGCCCCAGCACAAACCCAGACTGAGCCTGATGTGTCTAGACATGGTCCCTCTCCCCACTTAACACCAAACACACTCAGGGGTTCTCAAACTCCTACATCAAAAGCATCGCTGCTGCCTCCAGAAGGCAGAATGTCCCACAGTGAGCAGAGACAGCCCCACAGCTAACAAGGAACCTCAAGTTTTGTCTAGCCATACCTGCTCTATGTGCATATTCTCCAGGAGAGCACTGTGATGCTTTAAGACAGGCAAAGTGTCATCATCTTCCTCTTCATAGTAGCTGCAGACACTCTTGCGCCGTTTGGCCTCTTCCACAGTGATGATCTGGGGCAAGAGAACAAACATCCAAGCTAAGGCACAGCTCCCACACTGCCCACCCTCTGTGGAAGCAAACTGATTTAAACAACATACTCCTCAGCTGCTACACTGCATGGAGCAAAACTACTATGGGATAGAATCAATAAGGTTGGAAAACATCTCAGAGATCATCAAGTCCAACCTGTCACCCAATACCTCATGACTAACCCATGGCACCAAGTGCCACATCCAATCCCTTCTTGAACACCTCCAGGGATGGGGACTCCACCACCTCCCTGGCCAGCATATTCCAATGGCAAACTACTCTTTCTGGGAAGAACTTTCTCCTCACCTCCAGCCTAAACCTCCCCTGGCACAGCTTGAGACTGTGTCCTCTTGTTCTGGTGCTGCTTGCCTGGGAGAAGAGGCCAACTCCTTCCTGGCTACAACCTCCCTTCAAGTAGCTGTAGAGAGCAAGAAGGTCTCCCCTGAGCCTCCTCTTCTCCAGGCTAAGCAACCCCAGCTCCCTCAGCCTCTCCTCACAGGGCTGTGCTCCAGACCCCTCCCCAGCCTCCTTGCCCTTCTCTGGACACCTTCAAGTGTCTCAATATCCTTCTTAAATTAAGGAGCCCAGAACTGGACACAGGACTCAAGGTTGTATAAAGGATGGTTGTATCAAGCACAGTTAGTCTTAACCAAATCACAGACACAGAAGAGAAGGGGTTGGAAGGGATGATCTTTGAGGTCTCTTCCAACCTTGGTGATACTGTGATCTCTGTGTACTGAGTGCAACCCCCCTGCCAAGGCAGGTTCAACTAGGGAAGGTCACACAGGAATGTGTCCAGGCAGGTTTTGAATGCCTCCAGAGAAGGAGGCTCCACCTCTCCAGGCAAGCCTGGTCCAGTGTTCTGTCACCCTTAAATTAAAGAAGTTCCCCCTCATGTTTAAATGGAGCTTCTGATGTTCAAGTTTCTGCCCTGTGCCCCTTGTCCTGTCACTGGGATGCTTGGCCCCTTGGCCGGCAGACAGCATCACCTGGCACAGCTGGAAAGCTGCTAACCCTTCAGTGCAGCCTGGGGCACTCAGTGAGTGCCAGGAGCCTCAGCTCTGCACAGCAGTGGGAGGGGAGATGAAGCACACTGTGCCTGGCAGCAGGGCTCCAGCTGGAGTTTGGTGCCACCATGGCAAGCAAGAAGGAATGGCTCAGAGATGGAGCTGATGAGAAAGAGAAAGCAAGGAGGCCTAACTGCAAAAGAAAGGGGACACCTTAGAAACCACCTTTCTTCCATAAGGGCTCTTGCCTTGGAGCAGGAACCTCAAGATGTGGCTGCAGAGCATGCTGCACCACTGCCACTCACCTCCCTGCAAATACCTCCCAACAGATTTCCTGTTACACAGGGAGTGCTTTGCATAACTCCCCTGAGCCTTCACCATCACTGCTTGAACTTGCAGGAGCTGTCAACAGTTGAGGCAATTGCCAAGAAGTGCCTGGAAGTCCTACACATACCTGCCCCACAGGCAAGAAACAAATGCACTGGGCTGGCTCCAGGTGCAGGTTTAACCACAGCACACAAAAGGAGGTTTCTCTGGAGACCTGCACTGGTGAGCAGTTCACTGTGGGGAGGACAAAGCCCTAACACCATCAGTCACACCCAGCAGCTCCAGTGGAATGTCTGCTGCACACACTCCCTTCCAGCCCAGCTTCACCTGCAGATGCCTGGAGCTGAGCTCAGGGCAGCTGCTTCAAGCAGGACAGCTGGGCACCAGCACTCCAACATACTCCATGGGGTTAGGAGGAAAGGAGAGGGCAGGACCACAGGGCAAAACCTCAGCCTACAAAACTAATCCTGTTATGTGCCCCTGCACACCCAGGCAGCACAGCTATTCCTGCTGGTGATACTGGAATTGCTGTACAGCTGCATCACAGAATGCTTTCAGCTGGAAAAGCCCTCTGGGATCATCCAGTCCAACCATCAACCTAACACCACCATGGCCTGAAGTGCCACCACATTCCTTCAACACCTCCAGGCATGGTGACTCCACCACCAACCTGGGCAGCCTGTTCCAATCCCTGACCACTCTTCCAGTCAAGATACCCTGCTCCTCCAGCCCAGGCTTCAGTGGGATCTAGCCCTGGGTCTTCTGAGACTGCAGAGAATCCTGTGCTGGAAAGCTTTCCACATGGGGCAGCTGCAGGGCAGGTTTGCACTGCAAAATTCAGCTCAATTTTGAAGCAAGCAAACCAACAATGACCTCCTCAAGTAAAATGATTTGTTCTACTTTTCTCCTTGCCCTTTTCCCACCTCCTGAATGGTTTTTTCCTTCTCCTTTCCCAGGCCATTATTTCTTTTACTTTCTAATGAGCACCTTTTTAATCTTAACTCAGAAGGACTCAGTTCCTCTCCCCCAAGACTATTTTATAGGAAGAGGGAGGGGAAAATAAAATAACCTTGAACTAAACCAAGCAGCCAGAAGCCTCTGTAGCAAAATGCAACCAAACTCAGACACAGGCAGCCACAGAAAAGCTATTAGCAGAACCAGGAGTTGCAAATCAAACCCAGCACCTGCTCTGGAACTGCAGCACACCTCTGAATGAAGTTCAGAGTCCACAAGGGCAAGCCATAAAAAAAAGGGATCTGAAAGAGCAGATAGCTACAGACCATGCAAAAGCAGAGAGGCAAAACCAGAATGAGCCACTTCCAGCAAGTGGCTCCACAAACCCAAAGAGCTTTGAGAGGACTGAGAAAGCAAAGCTACCAAAGCCACCTGGGCTGGAAACACCCTGCCCCAAACTCATCCCACGCTCTGCAGTGGGATGGAAACGCTGAGCCCCATCCAGGCTGCTCAAAGAGGGACACAGTTCAACATACCTCCACAAAAGGCTCCCCCTGCTCAGGTCTGGCACAGTAAACAATTCGAATATTCAAAGGCATTTTCCCCCCTTTCATCATCTACTGCTTTAACTGTGCAGCATCCACCACCCTGCCCTGCTCCAGTGGCAAGAGCAGCTCTCTGCCCAGGAGCATGACAGGCAGCTACTGCCCTTGGCACGCGGTGATAAAATTGCTTACAGGCTCCCTCCAGAATCACACTTTCTGTTTCCCCACAAGGGAGAGTGAAACTTTCACAGTAATCATGCCCAAATTTGGACTCTCGATAGAGACTTCCTGGCAGCCTTGACTTTAAAATGTGCAAAGCCTGAAAATGCTACAAATAAAAGAGACACACCTTGGGAAGCGGCTCCCAGCGAACGCTTTCCCCTACACACACGGAAACGCAACTAGGAGAGGCCAGCTCCTGCTGGGGCCAGCTCTCTCCCACTTCTACTTTTGGGATCACTGCAGCCCTGCTGCTCCTTCAGTTTGGTTTTATGTGAATGGCATGCAAGTAGCAGCTGCACAGAGAAACCTGCTGCGATGGGCAACCACACTCAGCCCTCAGCAAAGCAAGGAATGAAGAATCTCCCCTTCCCTTCCCTTCCCTTCCCTTCCCTTCCCTTCCCTTCCCTTCCCTTCCCTTCCCTTCCCTTCCCTTCCCTTCCCTTCCCTTCCCTTCCCTTCCCTTCCCTTCCCTTCCCTTCCCTTCCCTTCCCTTCCCTTCCCTTCCCTTCCCTTCCCTTCCCTTCCACTTCCCTTCCCTTCCACTTCCCTAACCCTTCCCCTTCCCTTCCCCAACCTTTCCCCTTCCCTTCCCCAACCTTTCCCCTTCCCTTCCCCTTCCCCAACCTTTCCCCTTCCCTTCCCCTTCCCCAACCTTTCCCCTTCCCTTCCCCAACCTTTCCCCTTCCCTAACCCTTCCCCTTCCCCTTCCCCTTCCCCAACCTTTCCCCTTCCCTAACCCTTCCCCTTCCCCTTCCCCAACCCTTCCTTCCCTTCCCCTTCCCCAACCCTTCCCTTCTCTTCCCCTTCCCCAACCCTTCCCTTCCCCTTCCCTAACCCTTCCCCTTCCCTTCCCTAACCCCTCCCCTTCCCTTCCCTTCCCCTTCCCCAACCCTTCCCTTCCCCTTCCCCAACCCTTCCCTTCTCTTCCCCTTCCCTAACCCTTCCCCTTCCCTTGCCTTCCCCTTCCCTCACCCTTCCCCTTCCCCAACCCTTCCCTTCCCCAACCCTTCCCTTCCCCTTCCCTAACCCTTCCCCTTCCCCTCCCCTTCCCTAATCCTTCCCTTCCCCTTCCCCAACCCTTCCCTTCTCTTCCCCTTCCCTTGCCTTCCCCTTCCCTCACCCTTCCCTTCCCCTTCCCTAACCCTTCCCCTTCCCCTTCCCTTCCCCTTCCCTTCCCCTTCCCTAATCCTTCCCTTCCCCTTCCCTAACCCTTCCCTTCCCCAACCCTTCCCTAACCCTTCCCCTTCCCTTGCCTTCCCCTTCCCTCACCCTTCCCCTTCCCTCACCCTTCCCCTTCCCCAACCCTTCCCCTCCCCTCCCCTTCCCATTCAGAAACTATGAAACTGTAAAAAAAAATAGAAGCTATTTTATTTATTTATTTATAGGTTGGACTTGATGGTCTCTGAGGTCTTTTCCAAACTTAATGATCCTATGAAGATGTTGAGTTGCTGGAAGGTGTCCAGAGAAGGGCAACAAAGCTGGGGAGGGGTCTGGAGCACAGCCCTGTGAGGAGAGGCTGAGGGAGCTGGGGTTGCTTAGCCTGGAGAAGAGGAGGCTCAGGGGAGACCACCTTGCTGGAAGAGACCTCAAAGATCATCAAGTCCAACCTGTCATCTCAGACCTCATAAAGGATGTTTCATCACCTTTGATGGAACCCCCTCATCATCTTTGTAGCCCTTCTATGTACCCCCCTCCACTTAAGGGCTGGTCTGGTTTTTACTTTATCCCATATCCTTAGCACAGTGCTCAGAAACACTTTAAAATGTGTGCCAGCTCATTTCCCATTCCACCCAGGCCTTGTGTGCACAGAGGTCAGCCTGGTAACAAACAGAGGCATGCCAGGAAGTTAAAACAGATTGCAAAAGCCCCCATATGAAAAAGCCAAAGTCCAAGGGTAAAACTGATCCATATTCCACCTAATACTGCACCAGTACTGCTGTGTCCACATCAGAAGCAAGAGTCTGGGATTTCACTACACATACAGAATAGAATAGAATAGAATAGAATAGAATAGAATAGAATAGAATAGAATAGAACAGAACAGAACAGAACAGGTTGGAAAAGATCTCAGAGATCATCCAGTCCAACCTATCACCCAGCACCATCTAAGCAACTAAACCATGGCACTAAGTGCCTCATCCAGTCTCTTCCTAAACACCTCCAGTGATGGGGACTCCACCACCTCCCTGGGCAGCACATTCCCATGGCCAATCTCTCTTTCCATGAAGAACTTCTTCCTAAAACAAGAACAATTTTCTAAAAGAAGAACAATTTCCTACATGTAAAAGCTGACAAGAACTGAAGCAAGCTACACTCACTTACCCATCTACCTAACATCCAGCCTAAACCTCCCCTGGCACAGCTTGAGACTGTGTCCTCTTGTTCTGGTGCTGCCTGCCTGGGAGGAAAGACCAACCCCCACCTGGCTACAACCTCCTTTCAGGGAGTTGTAGAGAGCAAGAAGGTCTCTCCTGAGCCTCCTCTTCTCCAGGCTAAGCAACCCCAGCTCCCTCAGCCTCTCCTCACAGGGCTGTGCTCCAGACCCCTCCCCAGCTTTGTTGCCCTTCTCTGGACACCTTGCAGCAACTCAACATCTTTCCTAAACTGAGGGGCCCAGAACTGGACACAGGACTCAAGCTGTGGCCTAACCAGTGCAGTGTACAGGGGCACAATGACCTCCCTGCTCCTGCTGGCCACACTGTTCCTGATGCAGGCCAGGATGCCCTTGGCCTCACACAGGAGCCTCTGCTGGGCTTTACATGTACAAATTTTAGAGATATTATTTGTAGAACAGAAATACATCACAACTTTAACCACACCAACACAATCACAACTTTAACCTCACCAACAACATACACCTGTAACAGGTTTGCAAATGGCTAAGATCACATAACCAAAACACTGACACAGCTCCTGCTGCTTGCACAGCAGAGCTTCCAGCTGTTCTCCTGCTCTCTGTAGGGAGGAGAGAAAGGAGAGCTGAAGGAAAGTGAGTACATTGCTGAGACAGATACAGGATCCCAGGATGTTAGGGGTTGGAAGGGACCTCCAGGGACCGAGTCCAACACCCCAGCCAGAGCAGGACCGTAGAACCTAGCACAGATCACACAGGAATGCATCCAGATGGGTCTTGAAAGTCTCCAGAGAAGGAGACTCCACAACCTCTCTCTCTGTGGAACCTGTTCCAGTGCTCTGTGACCCTCACCTCACAGTGAAGAAGTTCCTCCTTAGGTTGAGGTGGAACCTTCTGTGCTGTGGTTTCTATCCATTGCCCCTTGTCCTATCACAGGATGCAAGTGAGCAGAGCCTGGCCCCTCCCTCTTGACCCCCAGCCCTCAGAGATTTATAAACATTGATTAAATCCTCCCTCAGTCTTCTCTTCTGCAGACTAACAGGCTGTCCAAAGCAGCAAGCATTATAAAGAAGCAGAGCAAACACCAGAAGAGCTCAGCAGAGCAGCTGCTGAGATTTGTAGCAGAGGATATCCACACACACGCCCCACGTTAAAGCAGAAAGCACTCACCTCCCAGCTTTTAGTGGTAGGCTCACTGAAGAAGTTGTCTATCATGTCAAGCTCCTCCTTTTCCACCACCACAAAACCTTGTTCTTTGGCATCTTTCCCATAGATTTCTGGTGACCACTGAACAAAAAATGTGTACAAGTGATCCACCCTGCAAACAGAAGAGGAGAAAGCTGCTGGTCAGTGGTCCGTGAACACACCACTCCCATGCAGTACAGAGGTTCTGCCAGTGATACAGAGGAGACAGCCACACACATAGCATACCTGTGTGTTTCTAGCCCCACACAGTGCACAAGGCAATAGATCCCTCCATGTGTCAGCCTGAAGCACTCCAAGGTTTGTCTGCCCTACAAAGTACTTTCCTTCTTCCTCTGCCAAACACGTGGTGCCAAAGCACCATGGTAAAGCCAAGTGGCTTGTGCAGTCCCACACAGCTCATATTGAAGTCAAACTGATTGGTACTGCAGATTCACAGGCTGCAGCTGGCTGGAAGGGACCCTTAAAGGTTTTCTTGTCCAACCCCCCTGCACTCAGCAGGGACACCTCCAACTAGATCAGGCTGCCCAGGGCTGCATCAAGTCTGATCTTGAATGTCTCAACCACATCCCTGGGCAACCTGTCCCAGTATTTCACCACCCTCACCATGAAGAGCTTCCTCCTGATGTCCAACCTAAGTCTACCCTGCTCCATAGCTTCAAACCATTGTCTCTCATCCTATTGCTCCATGTCCTTCTAAACAGTCCCTCCCCAGCCTTCCTGTAGATATTGAAATGCTGCTGTAGGGTCTCCCTAGAGCTTTCTCTTCTCCAGGCTGAACAGCCCCAATTCTTTCAGCCTGTCTTCACAGGACAGCTGCTTCAGCCCCCTCACCAGCTCATGTGAGTTTTAACTGAAAGAGACACTGGCTTGAGCACTGTCTACTTTCTGTGCAGTACTCCCAGTCTGGAAAGAGAACTACTTAATTCCTACAAATCCCCTGTGAAAGGACAATAAAACCAGTGGCTGCTGCTGGCTGGCTAGGACCAGTTTGAGAGCATGTTCCTGCAGGTGGGTGGAGGGGAGCAGCATACTCTCATCTTAGACTCACAGAACACATTTAGGTTGTGAGGCAGCATTGGAGATCACCTGGGCCAACCTCTGTGTGTAGCAGAGCTAACTTCCAAACTGGAAGAGGCTGCAGAGTCCTGTCCACTTGCAGCTGTGAAAATCTACAACAGAGACTCCACCAGTCTATTCCCTCTACAATCAGCCTCACAGTTGTGGTTTTTCCCTCTCTTTTATCTAATCAGTTTCCCTCCATGCATGCAGCATGTGATCTGAGATGGGTCTTGCACCATTCTACTTCCCCCCCTGCTTCCCCCTTTTATAACCACAGGTCAAAAGGAAGAGGGGAATAACCACCACCCAGGCTGTTGGCTCTGCTCTTCCTGTGACAAGCCAACAAGAAGGGAGAGCTTCTTTTCTGCAGTTACTCCCCAGGCCACCCAGCCCCAGGCTGCAGAGACTGCTCCACCCCAGCTGCACAACTTGGCATTTGCCCTTTCTGAACTTGCTGATGCTTCTGTCACCTCCTTTCTCCACGTTGAGGTCCCTCTGAACAGCAGCCCTGCCCTTCAGTGTATGAACACTTCCCAGATGCAGCAGCATCCCTCCAAAATTTTGGCCTGCCCAGGGAGGTGGTGGAGTCCCCATCACTGGAGGTGTTTAGGAAGAGACTGGATGGGGTGCTTTATGCCATGGGTTAGTTGATTAGATGGTGTTGGGCGATAGGTTGGACTGGATGATCTCAAAGGTCTCTTTCAACCTGGTTAATTCTACTCTATTCTACTCTACTCTACTATATTCTATAATGAAAGGTGTATTCTGCCTTCTGATGAAGGCATCAAACAGGCTCAGTCCCCAAGGACTACCTCTTGAACCTGGCTGCTACTCAGATTAGATATCAACCCTTGGAGCGCAAAAGCCCCACCAGTTTTTCACCCACCTGGGAGTCCACCCATCCAGGTCACAGCTCTCCAATTTGGCTCTAAAGGAGATGGTGTTAGAAGCCTGCCTAAAGTCATGGTAAAACAACAATCCCTTACTCCCTCCTCATTCCCATAGTTACCTGGTTGGTAGAGAAATAACTTGCCCTTGGCACATAGCTGCTCTTACCCCTTCTTGCCCTCCCTGTGCCTGGAAGTGGCATCCATAAGAACATGCTTCATAATCTTCCCAGGGACTGAGGTGAAGCTGCCTGCCCTGAGCTCCCCCAGATCCTCCTTGATTTTTCTGAAGACAGCTGCAGCATTTCTCTTTCCAATCATCAAGGACCCTTCCCATCCTTTCAAAGGATGATAGAAAGCAGCCTTGCAACAACATCAACCAGCTTCCCCTCAGCACACTCAGAATTTCCTGTCAGGCCCCACAGACCTGTACCTGCTCAGTTTATTTCAGTTGCCCATAACTAAGTTTTCCTCTACAATGAACAGATGCTGAATAAATCCAGACACTTCACATTTGAGAAGCAGCAACATCAAATGAGCTACAGAGGCA
Source organism: Melanerpes formicivorus (assembly GCF_026170545.1). NCBI lineage: Eukaryota > Metazoa > Chordata > Aves > Piciformes > Picidae > Melanerpes > Melanerpes formicivorus. Next base: position 343,464 of record NW_027142498.1, on the reverse strand, counting down.
AACAGGTTTTCATTTGTCTCATCCAGCATAACTTTTTAGCCTGGAGAAGAGGAGGCTCAGAGGAGAACTCATTACTGTCTACAGGTACCTGAAGGGAGGCTGTAGCCAGGTGGGGGTTAGTCTCTTCTCCCAGGCAACCAGCACCACAAGAGGACACAGTCTCAAGGCTGGATGTTAGGAAGAAGTTCTTCCCAGAAAGAGAGATTGGCCATTGGAATGTGCTGCCCAAGGAGGTGGTGGAGTCACCATCACTGGAGGTGTTTAGGAAAGGACTGGATGAGGCCCTTGGTGCTATGGTTTAGTTGATTAGATGGTGTTGGGTGATAGGTTGGACTTGATGAAGCCAGAAGAGGGTTGGTCTCTTCTCCCAGGCAACCAGCACCAGAACAAGAGGACACAGTCTCAGGCTGTGCCAGGGGAAGTTTAGGCTGGAGGTGAGGAGAAAGTTCTTCCCAGAGAGAGTTGTTAGCCATTGGAATGTGCTGCCCAGGGTGGTGGTTTAGTCACTGTCCCTGGAGGTGTTCAAGAGGGGATTGGATGTGGCACTTGGTGCCATGGTTTAGTAGTCATGAGGTGTTAGGTGATAGGTTGGACTGGATAATCTCAAAGGTCTTTTCCAACCTGGTTAATTCTATTCTATTCTATTCTAAACTTGCTATTCATCAGGGGTGAGGTGATTCTGAAAGGAGCTGCAGAGCACACCACCTCTGTTAATCAGATGGCAACACTGTGCTATGGTGGTGTTTCCAAGCCACCAAACTGATGAAATTGGAGACACTTTTTACACTGACAAGCCACTGCCTGAGGAACTCTTAGAGCCAGCTTGACAGCTGCAAGGAAATTCATCCTACACCTCTCAATAATTGGCCTGGTGATCACACATGCTTGGAAGTTTGTCATGCACTAATAGAGAAGCATCAATAAAACAGAGTACCTGGAAAGGAAGCACTTCAGAAACCCTAAGTTAATGACTCCAGAAAGAAAGTCTTCAAAAGGTGATTACAGGGCACTTCAAGAAACACACACCAAAACAACCTCAACCACCAAAAAATAACCTAAGAGGGTAAATGAAAGACAGAACACTGATGAAAGAGGGAATCACATCCAGCTGTAGCCAGATCAAAAAGAAAGTGAATATGGCCTCAAGTTTCACCAGGGGAGGTTTAAGTGCACATTGGCCACAGCAACCCCATGCAGTGCTACAAGCTGGGGTCACAGTGGCTGGAGAGCAGGCAGGCAGAGAGGGACCTGGGGGGACTGCTCAATGGTAGGCTGAACATGAGCCACCCAACTCCCTGAATCAAACCAAAAAAGCCAAAGGGACAGAAAGTTAAGACTGGAAAAGGAGGAAAGGTTCAACCACTGTTCCCTTTCCTCCCTGAAAAATCAGCCTGCTCTCAGAAGAGAAACTTCCAAAGCAGCAGAAGCCCTCTGAGCTGCAGGAGCTTGGGACAATGTTTTCTACATCAACAGCAATACAGTCACAAACCAAACCTGTCTGCCAGACTGATATTATAGATAACCAATGAGATTTACTTCTTGGCTGAGGAACTACTCAGAGCCACAAGGGGGAAATTACTTGTCAGGACACATAAACAAATTACTCCTGCAGCGCTGTGGCTGTTCCAGTGCAAGGCATTTTCCTCTGCAAGGCATTTTCCTCTGTAGGAGGAAATCTGAGGAAACTTGAGGAAATCTCTCCCACCATTACTGACCTACTACTACTCAAAATCCACAGGGGTGGGGGAAATATACACACCACTTAAATACACATCCATGTATAAGAGCAGGCACAGACTTACCCTCTCATACTGTAAGCTACACCCATGGCAAGGCTTCTCAGCTCAACAACCGCTCTCCCTAGGAGGGTCCAAAAGCTCTGCTCAGCTGCACCTGACCAGAAGCTGCCCTAGACTGAGGAATCTGTACGTAGGGGGAGTCAAGATGTCCACCTCCCACTGCATGCTGAGGTGAGTGCTGCTGTGAGCCCGCAGCGGGTCACTGATTAACGCAGCCCCGCACTGCGGCTCGCGGCGTGACACACGCCAGGACACCCAGAAGCCAGCAAGACACCTAGGGAGGGACGAGACCTGCAGCAGCCCCCAAAAGGCAAACAAGAATAAAGACTTATTGACAGCTTTTATGAAGAATATCAACTTAAGAGTATTGCCTTCCCTTCAGGGAATCACAGAATATTAGGGGCTGGAAGGGACCTCGAAAGCTCACCCAGTCCAAACCCCCTGCCAGAGCATCATCACCTAGAGCAGATCACACAGGAACACAACCAGGCAGGTCTTGAATATCGCCACAGAGGGAGACTCCACAACCCCCCTGGGCAGCCTGTTCCTGTCTTCTGTCACCCTCACAGGGAAATAATTCTTCCTCCTGTTTCCATGGAACTTTCTATGCCTCAATTTCCACCACTGCCCCTTGAGCTGTCATTGGGCATCACCCAGCAGAGCCTGGCTCCAGCCTCTTGGCACTCACCCTTTGTGTATTTATAAACATTAATGAGGTCCCCCTTTAGTCTCCTCTTCTCCAAGCTACAGAGCCCCAGCTGCCTCAGTAGGAAGATGTTCCACTCCCTCCATCATTTTTGTGTCTCTGCGCTGGACTCTTTCAAGCAGTTCCCAGAGGTCCTTCCTGAACTGAGGGGCCCAGAACTGAACAGAATATTCCAGATGTGGCCTCACCAGGGCAGAGTAGAGGGAAGGAGAACCTCTCTTGACCTACTGACCACAGCCCTTCGAACACAACCCAGGACACCACTGGCCTTCTTGGCCACAAGAGCACATTGCTGGAAGTCAAGGAAGCCTAACAGTCTCCTCTTTGTGTTGAGAATGTTTCCAGCAGCTTCCATTAAAAGCCATAAAAACCATTACAAGAGGGATGTGGAGGTGCTGGAAGGTGTCCAGAGAAGGGCCAGGAGGATGAGCAGAGGGCTGGAGCACCTCTCCTGTGAGGACAGACTGAAGGAGTTGGGGCTGTTCAGTCTGGAGAAGAGAAGGCTCTGAGGTGACCTCATCGTGGCCTTCCAGTATCTGAAGGGGGCTACAGGAAGGCTGGGGAGGGACTGCTCAGGATCTCAGGGAGTGATAGGACTAGGGGGAATGAAATGAAGCTGGAGGTGGGGAGATTCAGGCTAGATGTGAGGAGGAGGTTCTTCCCCATGAGAGTGGTGAAGCCCTGGAATGGGTTGTCCAGGGAGGTGGTTGAGGCCCCATCCCTGGAGGTGTTTAAGCCCAGGCTGGATGAGGCTGTGGCCAGGCTGATGTAGTGTGGGGTGTCCCTGCCCATGGCAGGGGTGTTGGAACTAGATGATCCTTGTGGTCCCTTCCAACCCTGACTGATACTATGATAAACTCTCAAACCCCCAAACAAAATAAGAAAGGGGGGGGGGGGGGGAAAGCCCAACACTGTTAAAAGGCAAAGGGGTCTGTCCCCTTCAGAGCAGCTTCCCACAGCTGCCAAGGCTGCAGCAACAGCCTGCAAATGGAAGAGCAGCTCTGCTGGCAGCTATGGGGCCAGGCTGAAAATGAAGCTGTTGCTGCAACTGATGACAGAAGCTGTTTCAACAGCAAACACTTAAGAAATCATGCAAGCAAAGGCAACTAAATGCAAATCAGAGGAAGACTGAGTTTACACAGTGATGCTAGACATGCACACCAATTTCCTTACAAGATTTGGCTGAGGTCTTGGGTTTGTTTTGCTTTGGTTTCAATGACCATGAAACATCAAGATGCTGCACAAGCCACTACCAGCACTGGACAGAAAGTGTTTGAGTTAGGCCAGAGATGAGAACAGCATTCTTGGTACTTGCACACATGAAATGCATGATATTCACACATGAATATAAACTGCACTCCCAATGTCTTTAAAATTAGCTAACTGCCTCAAAAGGACATTGCCAAGCTCCCCTGACTGCCCTGCTGGCCATGGCACTCTCAAGATGCAATGCTGATAACTGCATACTGTGCAAGAGGACACAGTCTCAAGGTGCACCAGGGGAAGTTTAGGCTGGAGGTGAGGAGAAAGTTCTTCCCAGAGAGAGTTGTTAGCCATTGGAATGTGCTGCCCAGGGAGGTGGTGGAGTCCCCATCCCTGGAGGTGTTCAAGAGGAGATTGGATGTGGTACTTGGTGCTATGGTTTAGTCATGAGGTCTGTGGTGACAGGTTGGACTTGAGGTCTCTTCCAGCCTTGGTGATTCTGTAATATTGGTACAGGAATAGCAGCAGAGGGTGGGAAGTGATGCATCTTACTTTGGGAAGGCATCCAAGAGTTTGGAGAAACCACTGACTTGGTAGGCAAAGACATGTCTTAGCATTAATGGGAAGGATTGGCATTTAGCTTAAGGAATTTGAGGGGTTTGTTTTTTGCCCCAAGCTCTCCATGACTTTTCCTGCATCTCTGCAATGTTCAAACAGCTAAGAATGAAGAGCACCAAATGACCCAAACACCTGTGACCAGTGATTTTGTCACTGATCTTATTATGAACTATGTCACTTATCTTATTCAACACTAATTTTGACCAAGATCTGAACAGCAGCCTCAAGCAACAGGAATCTGGCCTGTCAGCCAGTACAGGCAGCCAAGTGCTGCTGCTGCAACAGCTCACTGCAGACATGTGGGTATTTTCCCCTCCTTCTAAAAATCATAGAATCAATAAGGTTGGAAAAGACCTCAAAGATCATCAAGTCCAACCTGTCACCACAGACCTCATGACTACTAAACCATGGCACCAAGTGCCACATCCAATCCCCTCTTGAACACCTCCATGGATGATGACTCCACCACCTCCCTGGGAAGCACATTCCAGTGGCTAACAACTCTCTCTGGGAAGAACTTTCTCCTCACCTCCAGCCTAAACCTCCCCTGGCACAGATTGAGACTGTGTCCTCTTGTTCTGCTGCTGGTTGCCTGGGAGAAGAGACCAACCCCCACCTGGCTACAACCTCCCTTCAGGGAGTTGGAGAGAGCAAGAAGGTCTCCCCTGAGCTTCCTCTTCTCCAGGCTAAACACCCCCAGCTCCCTCAGCCTCTCCTCACAGGGCTGTGCTCCAGACCCCTCCCCAGCCTCCTTGCCCTTCTCTGGACACCTTCAAGTCTCTCAATGTCCTCAAACTGAGGAGCCCAGAACTGGACACAGGACTCAAGGTGTGGCCTAACCAGAGCTGAGCACAGGGCACAATGACTTCCCTGCTCCTGCTGGCCACACCACTCCTGATAAACACTGCAGGATAAACCAGCTGTCAACACTTCAGTTTATCTCACTACTCAGAAGAGGCCAAGCAGAGGAGCTGTTTTCCAAGCCTGTGAAGCTTAATAGATTTACCTGTTGCAAAGCTGCCCCCAGCTCAAGCAGCTTTATGGAGCATCAGATACACTATCCCCAAAGCAACAGCTGACCTTGTCTTATATGACAGCATCACTCCAACCCCTTCAAGTATTTACTTGCACTTCAACCTAGAATTTTCTGAACCTGCCCTTTTGCAATACCTGAGGAGCCAAGGACTGGCTTCAGCAGATAGCAAGCAAACCAAAAGCTATCTTCAGCTACACTCCCAATGGTAACATTCCAGCTGGATTAAACCTCTCCCCCTCCTCCTCTGGGTCAGCAGCTTCCACACCAGTGGTCTGCTCAAAATCCTCATTTCCAGAACACCAGGAACAAGCACTGAAATCAACACACATGCTACAACTCTGCAAGTAAAATGCAACGTTCTGACAAGAGATTTTGATTAAAGAAAGAACATTGCCTGCCTCTTAAAGAGACACCTCTGGGACTGCTCAGCTTTTTCCTTCCTGACATCTAACTCCAAACGATAGCGCTAGGGGGAATGGAAAAAAGATGGAAATGGGTAGATTGAGATTGGATGTTAGGAAGAAGTTGTTCCCCATGAGGGTGGTGAGAGACTGGCACAGGTTGCCCAGGGAGGTGGTGGAAGCCTCATGCCTGGAGGTTTTTAAGGCCTGGCTGAATGTGGCTCTGAGTAACCTTAGCTAGTGTGAGGTGTCCCTGTCCATGGCAGTGGGGTTGGAACTGGCTGACCCTTGAGGTCCCTTCCAACCCTGACAATTCTATGATGCAGTGTAGTCACTGGTTTCCCTGTGTTGGTTTATCAACAGCCTACAGAGTTGCTCTGGCTGCCTCCAGCAAAAGAAGGACCAGGGATGTGACTCCTCAGAGCCAGTGCTGTAGCACTCTTTAAGCACATACACACAGAGGCTGAGGGAGCTGGGGTTGCTTAGCCTGGAGAAGAGAAGTCTCAGAGGTGACCTCATTGCTCTCCACAACTACCTGAAGGGAGGTTGTAGCCAGGTGGGGGTTGGGATCTTCTCCCAGGCAGCCTGCACCAGAACAAGAGGACAGTCTGAGGCTGCACCAGGGGAGGTTTAGGCTGGATGTTAGGAAGAAGTTCTATACAGAGAGAGTGATTGCCCATTGGAATGGGCTGCCTGGGGAGGTGGTGGAGTCACCATCACTGGAGGTGTTCAGGAGGAGACTTGATGGGGTGCTTGGTGCCATGGGTTAGTTGTTTAGGTGGGTTGGATTGGTTGATAGGTTGGACACGATGATCTTGAAGGTCTCTTCCAACCTGCTCTGGTCTATTCTATTCTATTCTATTCTATTCTATTCTATTCTATTCTATTCTATTCTATTCTATTCTATTCTATTCTATTCTATTTTCTATTTACAGGCACATCATCTAAGTGTATTTTATCACAAAGGAGAAGACTTGTTTTTTTATGGCCCTGAAGGCTAAAGCAGCAACACCCATTCACAGAATCACAGAGGCTGGAATAGACCTCTGAGATCATCAGGTCCAGCCTATGACCTAACACCACCACATCAACCAGACCATGGCACTAAGTGCCACATCCAATCTTTCCTTAAACACCACATTCAGTGAGGAGTGTCTCCCTTTTCCACATCATGCCACATTTGCTCATGGGAAATAACTCCTCTTTTAGCACTGGCACTGTAGTGGACTGCTTGTCTCTTTTGCAGCTGTTTCCCTTTTCATAGAGTCATAGAGTTGGGAAGGACCTTAAAGGTCCTCATGTTCCAAACCCATGGCCCAGGCACCAGGCAGGGATACCTCCTACTAGCCCAGGCTCGTAGAATAGAATTCATAGAATCAACAAGGTTGGAAAACATCTCAGAGATCATCAAGTCCAACTTGTCACCCAAGACCTCATGACTACTAAACCACGGCACCAAGTGCCACATCCAATCCCCTCTTGAACACCTCCAGGGACAGGGACTCCACCACCTCCCTGGGCAGCACATTCCAATGGCTAACAACTCTCTCTGGGAAGAACCTTCTCCTCACCTCCAGCCTAAACTTCCCCTGGCACAGCCTGAGACTGTGTCCTCTTGTTCTGCTGCTGGGTGCCTGGGAGAAGAGACCAACCCCCTCCTGGATACAACCTCCCTTCAGGTAGTTGTAGACAGCAATAAGGTCTCCCCTGAGCCTCCTCTTCTCCAGGCTAAGCAACCCCAGCTCCCTCAGTCTCTCCTCACAGGGCTGTGCTCAAGGCCTCATCCAACCTGACCTTGAACACCTCCAGGGAGGGGACAGCCACAACCTCCATGGACAACCTGTTCCAGTGTCTCACCACCCTCACTGTAAAGACTTTCTTCCCAACATCCAGTCTAAACCTGCTCAAGCTTCAATCCATTTTTTCCTCACTTCCTAAACCACAGCCAAACACCACAGAATGCCCCAGAGCTTGCATCATGTTAGCTGCATGCACATTCCTCTCTTCACCTCCCAAGTGGCACTGATCCCTTTCTTCCTCTTCACTGGGAGCCACATTAGACCAGCACCAAACGCTGCTTTACCCCTCTGGCATGCAATCAAGCAAGGGCACTCCTCATCTTCGCATCCCTGCTGCATTTCACACCTTGAAGCAGCCAGGGAGAGTCAGATTCAAGTCTAGAAAGCAGCAGGTGCTTCAACCCGAGCCAAGCACGTTGCTGTGCTGTGCACTGCAGCTTACCTTTCTCGAGGAACAGCAAACCAGTACTCTGGTTGCTTTATTTTTTTACTGTACTGCTGAGACATGGTGGTGCTCTGAGACACAAAGGACTTTCTCATGGGCTTGCCTACTTTAATGCACAGAAACATGGGAGGAGTCTTGCTCTTCTCCTCTTTTGAAGGAAGCATATCTGAACGAGAGAGGGAGAGAAAATGGGCTGCTTACAGACGAAGTTCAAAGCCTGCAGTGGATAAAACATCATCACACAGAATTCATCTTGTGCAAAGGAACACTCAGAGGCACTGCACACAGCATTAAACCTGACAGGTCATTCAATGGCCAAATTGGTTTCATAAACCCTTGTTCATCCTGAACTGTGGCCATTCATTCCCATTTGGTCACAGCCTCTATCCTCCTCAGCTGTAGAGCTGTGCACAGAACAGCCCTGAAAAGCAAACCTGTGTGAGATGAGCATGCCAGGAGCAAACTGCAACATGAAGCAGGCAAGGAAAGGGGACAGTGTTAGACTGGGTCCTGGAAATCCATCCAGGCAAAGGGCAGCAGCCCTGCACACACACACAAAGCCTGATCAGTTCTTCAGCTCTGACAGTCGAAGAGCCACACAGCCACCTTTTGTCTGCAAGGCAGGGTCAAGGGTAGGAGCAGTTAGAGGTCTTTGAATTGGGAACAGATCATATTGAGTGAAATCACACAGCACTTACAGGATGGCCAAGGGATCAGCCCCAGCCAGCATGGATTCAGATCCAGCCTCACCAACCTGATCTCCTTCTATGCCCAGGTGACTGCCTGGTGGATGTGGGGCAGGCTGTGGATGTTGTCTGCCTGGACTGCAGCAAGGCCTTTGACACCATCCCCCACAGCAAACTCCTGACCAAGCTGTCAGCTTGTGGCTTGGACAGCAGCTCTCTGAACTGGGTTAGGAACTGGCTGGAGGCTGAGCCCAGAGAGTGGTGGTGAATGGTGCCACAGCCAGCTGGCAGCCAGGCACCAGTGGTGTCCCCCAGGGATCAGTGCTGGGCCCCATCCTGTTCAATATCTTTACTGATGATCTGGAGGAGGGGATTGAGTCCATCATCAGTAAATTTGCAGATGACACCAAGCTGGGGGCAGGAGTTGATCTCTTAGAGGGTAGGAGAGGTCTGCAGAGGGACCTTACCAGGCTGGACAGATGGGCAGAGCCCAAGGGCATGAGATTTAACACATCTAAGTGCCAGGTTCTACACATTGGCCACAACAACCCCATGCAGTGCTACAGGCTGGGGTCAGAGCGGCTTGAGAGCAGCCAGGCAGTGAGGAACCTGGGGGTAGTGGGTGGATAGTAGGCTGAAAATGAGCCAGCAGTGTGCCCAGGCAGCCAAGAAGGCCAATGGCATCCTGGCCTGCATCAGGAACAGTGTGGCCAGCAGGAGCAGGGAAGTCATTGTGCCCTGTGCTCAGCACTGGTTAGGCCACACCTGGAGTACTGTGTCCAGACTAAACAACCCCAGTTCCCTCAGCTGCTCCTCATCAGCCCTGTTCTTCAGAGCCTTCACCACCTTTGTTGCCCTTCTCAAGACCTGCTCCAGCACCTCCATGTCTTGGAGTGAGGGTCCCAATACTGAACCCAGCACTCCAGGCATGGCCACACTGGTGCCCAGTACAGGGACACCATCACTGTCCTGGTCCTGCTGGCCACACGACTGCTGATCCAGGCCAGGATGCTGTTAGCCTTCTTGGCCACCTGGGCACACAGCTCTTCTTCAGTCAGCTGCTGACCAACACCCCCAGGTCTTTCTCTGCTGGGCAGTTTCCAGCCACTCTGCCCCCAGCCCGGAGCATTCATGGGGTTGTTGTGACCCAAGTGCAGACTGCACTGAAGCAACCAAAGCTACCCACACAGAGTGACAACTGCTAGGCCATGAAGTGTCACTGCCAACCCTGCAACTGGGTGACATTTCACTGGCCTTAAAGCCAGTAACCAGAGGTGAAGATTATATACACAGTGATGAGTGAACATGGAAAGAGCTCACAAGCTCCTTATCAAACTAGAAGCTTAGGGAACTGGATGCAATTTTTGTTTTCTTCTAAACAGCAGATGACAGAAAAAATGCCCACATACAAGAGGAGAGCCCAAAGAGTGTGCATCACAGAAAGAGGGAGTGCAGAGCTCTCCATTCAGAGGTTACCATCACAATGCTGTCCAAGCCTCAGAGGAAAGAAGGATAACCAGAGACCTACCTTCAATTGGCACTTGAATTTTCTGCAGCAGCCACAGTCTGATCTCTGATTGATTGTCTAACTGTGCTTCTTGACAGGTCTTGTCTACAGCTGGTACTAATGAAGAGTCCACAGACTCTTTCAGAGCCTTTTCCTCTGCTGCTGCTGAGCTGATTTCTAATGAAGGTGCTTTCCTTTCAACACAGCAGGAACCAAGCTCCATACTTTTAACTGTATGGACTTCATTAGCTTGGGACTTTGAACAGCTAAGTGTAAGGTCTATGCCAACTGCTTTATTGTTTTCACCTTTCTGGATTTCAGCCTTGTGTAAGTCTTCAGATGACTGAGACCCATTCCCATCTTTATTGAGGTAAAATTCAATAAGTTTATCTTTCTCTAGCTCTTTCTTAGGGTCCAATGCAGTCTCCACCTTACCTGTCGGGGAACTGACACATTTGTTTACTTCTGGAATAACATCTTGCTTTTCACACAGCTCTAAGTCTAAGTCAGCTTTAGGTTCAACACTGTCCTTTTTTTCCAAGGAATCAACTGTCAAGTGCTCCTGGACTTCTGTAGTGGATTTGGTTACCTGCTGCTTCGTTCTCCCCAGCTCCCTGGGGTCAGCCAGCAAGCCTTCCATTACTGAGATTTTCTTGTCCAACCCTCTGTCCACAGGAGGTGATGTCTTTTCCAGCTCAATGAGGTCATCCTCTCCTCCTTTTAAAAGGGATTTTTCTTTGGTTTGGATTTCTGAAGTGGATTTGTCCCCAGAAGGCTCCTTGGCACACGGATCTGCAGCAAGCTTGTCCGAGTGCTCAGTGGCAGTGACGCTGTTGGGCAACTCCAGCGACTTGGATTTGGTCGACCTCGCACTCTCAGATGACTGAAGAACTTCAAACTCAGCAGACTTTTCCTCATCTGAAGGCTTTATCTGTTTGCCCCCCAGAGCAATGGATGGATCCCCATTCTGCTGCCTCTTTTCCTTGCTAAGGGATTTGAATTTGCTGAAAGGATTGATATCTTTCTCAGAGGACAGGTCTTCCCATTCTCCTGGCCTGTACAGAGGACAAAGATCCTTTGGTATGTCACTGTCAGGGAAAATGATGGGTGTATATAGGATGTTAAACACAAAATGGGAACAGAAAACAAAATGGAAAAGAAAGCAAACCTCCATAATGTACCAACTTAAGCACCGAAAACTCAACAACAACAAAAAGCAAACACTTGTACCAAAACTAAACATACACCAGAGGAAATAAGTGACTTGAACAGAAAATGGGTAAAAATGGGGCAAGGGTAATACTGAGGTAAAATGAGTGAAGCACTTGGCAGAGTATGCCAGATGGATGAAGGCATGGTAGACAGGGAAGAACAAGTCATCAGAACTTCAGTCAACATGATATGTCCTGTTGACTGCAGGCAGGTGATGGTTCAGGCAGCAGGACATGTACTTAGCTGCTGGACTTTCATTCATACCCCATCAAGACTGTTATTTCCCACACCTGACAATGAGTCAACCTCTACAACCATCCCTGCTTCCCTAGGCTGTACAACTGCATTGTGGAGAAGACAGCAGATCAGACATTAAGCCATGCCCTGCTTGCACATGTTTGGTGCAAAGCAGTAAGAGCCAACAGAGCTGGTGCTTTTGCCTTTCAGTTTTTTCCTTACTCACATGTGTTGTTTGAATCACAGAATGGCTTAGGCTGGAAGGCACCTTACAGATCATCTACTCCAACCTCCCCACCATGGGCAGTGGCACCTCTCAACTAGACTTGGCTGTTCAAGGCCTCATCCCACCTGGCCTTGATCATCTCCAGGGAGAAGGCAACCATAACCTCACCAGGCAGCCTATTGCAGAGTCTCAACACCCTCCTACTGAAGAACTTCTTCTCAAGATACAGTCTAAACCTGCTTATCCCTCAGCTTCAAACCATTCCCCCTTGTCCTGTTACTAGACACCCCTACGAGAAGTCCCTCTGCAGCCTTCCTGTAGGATCCCTTCAGGTATTGGAAGACAGCTCTAAGGTCCCCACAGAGTCTGCTCTTCTCCAGGCTGAACAAGCCCAGCTCCCTCAGCCTATCCTCATAGTAGAGGTAATCCAGCCCTTGGATCATCTTTGTGGCCTCCTCTGGACTCACTCCAGCAGGTTTGTGTCCTTTATATGTTGGGAACACCAGAACTGGATGCAGTATTTGAGGTGGGGTCACAGCAGAGCAGAGTCAAGGGGCAGAATCCTCTCTCTTGCCCTGCTGGCCACACTCGATGCAGCCCAGCACACAGCTGTCTTCTGGTCTGCATGAAGGCACTTGCTGGCTTCTCATCCACAGAGCTACCTCTCAACCCACTCTGCACCCAACCTGTATGGAATGCAGACTTCCCTAAAGATTTCTTTTTGAAGTAGGACAATCCTAAAACATTTCAAAAGGGAAAATCCTTAACAACTTAAGAGCATAAAACTTTAGCTCTTCATTGCTGCTAAAAAGTGTGAGGTGAAACACGAATACAAGATTCCCATCACTTAAAAGCTACTAAGAAGTTACTAAACACTCTAAGGGTTAACAAGTATCTGGAAAGCTTTTCTGAAGGTCTTTTCCAACCTGGTTAATTCTATTCTATTCTATTCTTGAAATGAGAACATGGAGAGGAGGAGATGAAGGTGAGAAGCCTCGAGCACAAGCCCTGTGAGGAGAGGCTGAGGGAGCTGGGGTTGCTTAGCCTGGAAAAGAGGAGGCTCAGGGGAGACCTTCTTGCTCTCTACAACTACCTGAAGGGAGGTTGTAGCCAGGTGGGGGTTGGTCTCTTCTCCCAGGCAACCAGCACCAGAACAAGAGGACACAGTCTCAAGCTGTGCCAGGGGAAGTTTAGGCTGGAGGTGAAGAGAAAGTTCTTCCCAGAGAGAGTTGTTAGTCATTGGAATGTGCTGCCCAGGGAGGTGGTGAAGTCCCCATCCCTGGAGGTTCTCACGAGGGCACTGGACGTGGCAGTAGGTGCCATGGTCTAGTCATGAGGTCTGTGGTGCCAGGTTGGACTTGATGATCTTTGAGGTCTCTTCCAACCTTGGTGATTCTGTGAATTTCACTGGTCAGAGAAGCGTTGCCTTGAAGGAGAAAACCTTGCTTAGAACAAATGCATCAGCAGTGCCAAGAGCACACATAAATGAAAGCAGTCACCCCAGGAAGTCTGTTATGGATCATAAAGGCTAACTATCAGTGCAGCTCTGGTTATTAGGTGGACAGATTCCACAGACTGAATCACAGAATGCCAGGTTGGAAGGGACCCCAAGGATCATTTGGTCCAGCCTTTCCAAGTAGTAGTAGAGTTGAAATGAGATGGCCCCAGCATCCTGTCAAGCTGAGTCAACTGTAGGGGAATTCACTGCTTCCCTGGGGAGAAGATTCCAATGTCTGACTGTTCTGGTATTTCTGTAAGTCCCAAGGATGGAAGTAAGGTGCTGTTGCCTTCAAATACTCCTCTCAGAACAGTCCTGGTTCAAATCTAACCCTCTTCACTTCCACTGAATTGACCCTGGAGAGAGGTCAGTGCAGGAGCCCAATCATGACATGCCATCAGTGCTTTTAATTAGTCCTATGTAATGTTCTCCTTTACACTTTGCTTCTCGTATTCATGACTCATTTCTCTTTAGTGCCACCGAAGCATTCTAGCAAGAAAGCAGCACACCACCACGAATGGATCATTCATTTCCTGGCACTTTACTCCCCTGCATTACAATTTTTACTTTCCATTCCCTTCCCTCTCCTTTTCCATGCCCCTTCCTGTAAACCTGCAAAGCCAAGCTGAGGGAAGAACAGTCCTTACGATGGCAAGGCGTCTTTGATCTTCATGTGAGAGATGTCGTTGTAGAGGGCGATTGAGACGACCTCCTCCATGGGGCATATGAGCCCATACTCTTCACAGCCATTCTCAATCACCAGAGGATCAGACTTGTGTGGGTCAAACATGATATTGTTTGGAGTTACTATCATGACTCCTCCAACTACACCCTGGAATAGGAGAAGGAAGAGTTAGCACACTGCACGCAACGCGCTTGACATTTGGTGTTGGATCTTAGGAGGTCTTTTCCAGCCTGGTTAATTCTATTCTATACTCTCCACTTATTCTATTCTATACTCTCCACTTATTTTATTCTATCATCCTTTAAAGAAATCCCTCTCTCTTGCCTCTTTATACCCCACCATGCCATGTTTGATAACACCACACTTTGGTTTTCAAGTCAGATACTGTAAGATAAAAGCTTAGTAACAACCCCAAGAAGTCCTCAGATGATAAGGAAGAACATCTGAAGAATTCAGCTTTCAGTACTGGCTCCCACAAGCTAAACCTGCAGACATTTCCATCACTCTCCCACAAAACAGATTAGTGGATTAAAAACAAAGTCATTGCTCCTCGTCCTGTCACTCCATGCCTTTGTCAAAAGTCCCTCCCCAACTCTTCTATAGCCTCCTTCAAATACTGGAAGGCTGCTCTAAGGTCTCCCTGGAGCCTTTCTCTTGTCCAGGCTGACTGGCTCCAACTCTCTCAGCCTGTCCTCACAGCAGCTCTGGACCTGCCTTAACAGTTTCATGTCCTTGTACTGGGGGCTCCAGAACTAGAGCTGGGGTCTCACCAGGGTAGGGTAAAGGAGACAATCTCTCTCTTGACCTGCTTTTGATGCAGCCCAGGATACAGTTGGCTTTCTGGGCTGCAAGCTCACATTGTTGGCCCACACTGAGCTTCTCAACCACGACTCCCAAGTTCCTCTCCTCAGGACTGTTCTCTGCTCTCCTTGATCTGCTCTCCCAGGTGTACATGCAAAAAGCTTCTACACATAGGGGCCTGACATGAAACAGCTTCTCCTCAGTCTAGAAGCAGCTTCTACTACAGCTCCAAGCACACTTTGTACAGTAGCAGATAATGCATTTGATTCCTCAAAACCAATGCTCCAGCCATGGATTTGACCAACTCAGCAGCTGTAAATCATATAGGAGCCATAGACCCACAGGAGTGACTTACACTGTAGGTAGCTAATTATCCATTGTCATCTGCAAGGCAAGCCAAGGAAGGCTGTCAAATAGGCAAAGGACCACAAGCCTGTTTTGTTGTTTTTCCTTTCAATCAAGGCAATGCCAAGCTGATGGGCTGGCACTGACAAGTGAGTACATGTGTGCCTGCCCCTTTGTAAAGCAAAGTCTGCATCTAATTCCCATCTGCTTCTCCTGTGTGACTCATGTAGGGATTTGGATTGAAAAAGAAAATCACTACCAAGTGGGGAGGTTTCTCCCACAGGTTTGCAACCACCATTAGCCAGTTGAGCTGTGCTTCTTACCCAGCCACTGCAGGAAGCTAGGCAACAAGGGATTTTAGCTAAGAAGCCATCCCACTTCTGATTATTCTGCCTGCAAATTCCTTTTCCAGCCATAAAATTGGCAGCCTGTATCCTCTGAATCCAGCAAGCACCACATAAAGCAAAGTATTGCCCTAATTTACATGGGAGAGATCAAGCAGTCCCCTATTAGCTTCTACAAAACAGCAGACTGAAAAATTACAGAGTGGGTAACTGCAGTCTACATCCACTCAACACCAAGAGAAGCCAAAAATGGTAGATGTAAACACATCTATCTTGGAAAAGCCAGGATGAAGGGAAAAATGTTGTGGTGGTTTAGCCCCAGCTGGCAGCTAAGCACCACGCAGCCACCTGCTCATTCCTCCCCTCACAGCAGGACAGGCAGGGGAATTAAGGATAAAAAAGAGAATTAAAGCTTCTGGGTTGAGATAAGAACAGTCTAATAGCTAAAATATTACTATAATAATAGGAAGGAAAAATAATATGGCAAAAGGAGAGAGAAAAATAAGAGCCAGGAAAAGACAAGTGATGCACAGTGCAGTTGCTCACCACCCACTGACCAATGCCCAAGCAGTGATCTGCCTCTCCTGACCAATTCCTCCCATGGGCATGACATTCTGTGGAGTCTGGGTCAGCTGTCCTGGCCAGGCTCCCTCCCAGCTTCTTGTGCACAAACTCAGGGCAAGTGCTACTTGATACCATCTAAAAGATCCCTGTTACCAACATAACCTCACACTAAACCCAAACCACAGCATTGCCCCAGCTACTAGGGAGAAAATCAACTCTACCCCAGCTGAAACCAGCACTTGTGTCACAACAGTTAGCATGCCCAGGGCTATAAATTCCAGGGAACTTTAAAACCACAATATGCAGGCATCTGAAGACAGAATCAACATGAGCAGATAGATCAAAGCAGACAGTTCAAGAAGGTCTTGCAACCTTGAGAAGAAAAGAGGGTTAAAATACTGCCCAGGCTGTGTGCCTTCTGGACCAGCTGCTGTAAAATTGAGGATGGCAGTCCCAGGGGGAACGTGTATGTTACAAGAATGCTTGCAACAAGATGAAAGGAAAGAGAAAAGGAGAGGAGAAAGGAGGAAAGGAAAGAGAAAAGGAGAGGAGAAAGAAGGAAAGGAAAGAGAAAAGGAGAGGAGAAAGAAGGAAAGGAAAGTGAAAAGGAGAGGAGGAAAGAAAGAGAAAAGGAGAGGAGAAGGAAGGAAAGGAAAGAGAAAAGGAGAGGAGAAAGAAAGGAAAGAGAAAAGGAGAGGAGAAGGAAAGAAAGGAAAGAAAAGGAGGAAGGAAAGAAAGGAAAGAGAAAAGGAGAGGAGAAGGAAAGAAAGGAAAGAAAAGGAGAGGAGAAGGAAGGAAAGGAAAGAGAAGGAGAGGAGAAGGAAGGAAAGGAAAGAGAAAAAGAGAGGAGAAGGAAAAAAAGGAAAGAGAAAAGGAGAGGAGAAGGAAAGAAAGGAAAGAAAAGGAGGAGGAAGAAAAAAGTTTCTATTATGCAATATTTGTGTTTTTACTAGGGTTTGCATGCCATTCATTAGGAACTGCAGAAGCAAAGTGGTCATGTTTGGAAATACTGCTCTGGAAGTAGTTAAAATGTAGCTTAAAGCCATAAACGAAACAGACGTGCTCAGTTTGCAAAGGCATTGCACAACTGAATGGAGCTGGACAACTAATCCTGACATGTCAGAACTCTAAAGTGCAGGTTTCTCTCTATCCAGCAATGCACTCTGCAAAAGATAATGCTGGCAAGTCACAGTAAGGGAATGAAGATGGGGAGCAGAGCTGTTCTTTCATTAAGTAATTATCACAGCTGATTGAACAATTAGAAGAACAAAATGATAGAGAATGCAGCCACAGTACTGCTACACACAGCCACACTAAAGCCACCAGAGCCTTTAGTGGAGCACAGAATTAACCAGGTTGGAAAAGACTTTTGAGATCATCAAGTCCAACCTATCACCCAACACCATCTAATCAACTAAACCATGGCACTGAGTGCCCCATCCAGGCTCTTTTTAGACACTTCCAGTGATGGTGAGTCCACCACAGTATCACAGAATCACCAAGGTTGGAAGAGACCTCAAAAATCATCAAGTCCAACCTGTCACCACAGACCTCATGACTAAGCCATGGCACCAAGTGCCACATCCAATCGCCTCTTCAACACCTCCAGAGATGGTGACTCCACCACCTCCCTGGGCAGCACATTCCAAGGGCCAATCTCTCTTTTTGCATGGCTTTTTCCAGCCTTGACTTTCTAAATGTGGGCTGTTTGTAATCTGCATTAAATGTGTAGCTTAGGAATCTAAATGCAAGTCATACCATTGTTGTGATGACAAGAAAAGGAAGAAGAGTTGAGCCACGGTCTGAACATGGTCACCTGTCTGAAAATGGGCAGCTTGGGCTGTTTCTAAAGCCTGGAGGTTCTACCTCAACATAAGGAGGAGGAGGCTCAGGGGAGACCTTATTGCTCTCTACAACTCCCTGAAGGGAGGTTGTAGCCAGGTGGGGGTTGGTCTCTTCTCCCAGGCACCCAGCACCAGAACAAGAGGACACAGTCTCAAGCTGCACCAGGGGAGGTTTAGGCTGGAGGTTAGGAAGAAATTCTACACAGAGAGAGTGATTGCCCATTGGAATGTGCTGCCCAGGGAGGTGGTGAAGTCACCATCACTGGAGGTGTTTAGGAGGGTTTAGGGTGCTTGGTTGCATGGTTTAGTTGATTAGGTGGTGTTGGATGATGGGTTGGACTTGATGATCTTGAAGGTCTCTTCCAACTTGGTCTATTCTATTCTATTCTATTCTATTCTATTCTATTCTATTCTATTCTATTCTATTCTATTCTATTCTATTCTATTCTATTCTATTCACAGAGCAGGTTGTGGAGTCTCCTTCTCTGAAGACTTTCAAGGCCTGTCTGGATGTGTTCCTGTGTGACCTGTGCTGGATTCTATGTTCCTGCTCTGGCAGGGGAGTTGAACTCAGTCTCTGAAGGTCGCTTCCAACCCCTGACATCCTGTGAGCCTGTGTGTTTGCTGGGAAGAGTTTTCCACTCTTTACAAACCTGGAGCACATTTAACTCCTGAAATACTGATCTCTCACTTATACAAACAGATCTTGCTTTCAAAGAATCTCAAAGGATGCCCCAAGCCAGGTTCCACCTACCTTCCCATCTGTGAAGTAACGACAATTCATCTTTAAGAACTTGACAACCACAGGCTCATCCTCTTCTGAAGTGGAGGACAGAACTCTCTCAACTGGTTTGAAGGCCTTTCTTGCCAAATCAGCATCCTTTGAAAAACAGAAAAGTTCAGTGTGGAGCAACAGAACCAGAATCACATACTTGTAGGTTGCCAGGTTCAACCAAGTCGTTTGCTTTTGCTTGAGAAAGAAAAGTGGCAGCTCTGCATTTCTGTCTGTAAGCTTCCTGCAGCGCTCTGCGTGGAAGAACAACCTTGTAACATCACAACAAATCTCCATACAAGTAACAGACAAGACATTAAAAATCACCAAGGCAAGGCAGATCAGTGAATTTCCATCAGGTACAACCATGGAAAGAGGACTACTACTCCTACCACCTCAGCTACACTGAAGATCTCTGCACACAGTGCACTGTGTGATTCCCCATGCAGGTGGCACTAAGGGCAAACCCAGTTACTCACTCCAGGCTTCTCTCCACTTCCCTTATCATTAGTTACAGATTTGATATGTCTAATTGCTTTCATACAGAATTAGAATAGAGTATTAGAATAGAATTAACCAGGTTGGAAAAGAACTTTGAGATCATCAAGTCCAACCTATCACCCAACACCATCTAATCAACTAAACCATGGCACCAAGGGTCTCATCCAGACTCCTCTTGAACACCTCCAGGGATGGGGACTCCACCACCTCCCTGGGCAGCACATTCCAATGGCCAATCTCTCTTTCTGGGTAGAACTTCTTCCTAACATCTAGCCAAAACCTCCCCTGGCACAGCTTGAGACTGTGTCCCCTTGTTCTGATGCTGGTTGCCTGGGAGAAGAGACCAACCTCCACCTGGCTACAACCTCCCTTCAGGGAGTTGCAGAGAGCAAGAAGGTCTCCCCTGAGCCTCCTCTTCTCCAGACTAAGCAACTCCAGCTCTCTCAGCCTCTCCTCACAGGACTGTGCTCCTAACCCCTCCCCAGCTTTGTTGCCTTTCTCTGGACACCTTCCAGCATCTCAACATCTTTCCTAAACTGAAGAGCCCAGAACTGGACACAGGACTCAAGGTGAGGCAAACGACTCTCTCAGTGAAGAACTTTCTCCTCACCTCCAGCCTAAACTTCCCCTGGTGCAGCTTGAGACTGTGTCCCCTTGTTCTGGTGCTGGGCGCCTGGGAGAAGACACCAACTCCTTCCTGGCTACAATTCCCCTTCAGGTAGTTGCAGAGGGCAACGAGGTCTCCCCTGAGCCTCCTCTTCTCCAGGCTAAACAACCCCAGCTCCCTCCACCTCTCCTTGTAGGGCTTGTGCTCAAGGCCTCTCCCCAGCTTTGTTGCCCTTCTCTGGACATGTTCAAATGTCTCAATGTCCTTCTTAAACTGAGGGGCCCAGACCTGGACACAGTGAGGGTAAGAGCAGGGAAGCAGTGTTTGACTCACAGGTAGTTTATCATACTCGGCATCAGACGATGAAGGAGAAACAGGAGCACCAGGGCTGAAGGACGACCGCCTCGCAGCGCTTGTTTCTGGCACGAAGAGAATCTAAACACAAACACACGTGTCAAACCAGGAAGACACAAGCTTTAAAACATTATTCACCACCTGTGCTGTGTTCTTCCAGAAAGACAGCCCCACAAGGAGCACTCCTCAGTGCAAGGTACTCCTTAACTACACATTCCTCTTTCACAGGCAGAAGTGGTGGAGCACATGCAGCTCATTAATCAAGAGGATCTAGCTCTGCATTTTGTTTTGCAGCACAGGGAGGAAAAGAAAATGTGTTCCCCAGAATGAGAAGCTCCTTTTTTTTTCCAACCCCAAATTTACAAACTCAGGTTGTCTTGCAACTATTCCAACCACAGAACTGTCAAATCATAGAATCAGGATTGTTAGGGTTGGAAGGGACCTCAAGGATCAGCCAGGTCCAACCCCCCTGCCATGGGCAGGGACATCTCACACTACAGCAGGTTGCTCACAGCCACATCCAGCCTGGCTGAAAACACCTTCAGGCATGAGGCTTCCACCACCTCTCTGGGCAACCTGTGCCAGTCTCTCACCACCCTCATGGGGAACAACTTCTTCCTAACATCCAATCTCAATCTCCCCATTTCTATTTTTGCTCCATTCCCCCCAGTCCTACCATTACCTGACACCCTAAAAACTCCCTCACCACCCTAAAAAGTCCCTCACCAAAGGGCTATTAATATTTATAAACTGATTAACTATTACAGGACTACAGAACTGTAAAATGCCTATTAATAGCTATTGATTTCACAGTATCACAGTATAACTAAAGTTGGAAGAGACCTCGAGGATCATCGAGTCCAACCTATCAACACAGACCCCATGACTAGACCATGGCACCAAGTGCCACATCCAATCCCCTCTTGAACACCTCCAGGGACGGTGACTCCACCACCTCCCTGGGCAGCACATTCCAATGACCAATGACTCGCTTGGTGAAGAACTTTCTCCTCACCTCCAGCCTAAACTTTCCCTGGCACAGCTTGAGACTGTGTCCCCTTGTTCTGGTGCTGGTTGCCTGGGAGAAGAGACCAACCCCCACCTGGCTACGAGGTCTCCCCTGAGCCTTCTCTTCTCCAGGCTAAACAACCCCAGCTCCCTCAGCCTCTCCTCACAGGGCTGTGCTCAAGGCCTCTCCCCAGCCTTGTTGCCCTTCTCTGGACACGCTCAAGTATTTCAATGTCCTTCTTAAACTGAGGGGCCCAGAACTGCACACAGGACTCAAGGTGCAGCCTAACCAATGCAGAGTACAGGGGCAGAGTACATTTGTAACAGCAAACCCTGTTTCAAAGAGAAGGCTGCTGTTGAAGATGAGAGGGTTTGAGTGCTAGAAGTTCCTGACTCATTACTATGGTTTTTCTGTTTCCAAGCACATACATCTCCAAATGTAGACTGGGTATTAGGGAAAACTTTCAGAGTGAGGGTGGTGAGACACTGGAACAGGTTGCCCAGGGAGGTTGTGGATGCCCCCTGCCTAGTGGTGTTCAAGACCAGGCTGCTTAAGGCTCTGAGCAGCCTGGACTAGTGGGAGGCATCCTTGCCCAGGGCAGAGGGGCTGGAACTGGACAATCTTTAAGGTCCTTTCCAACCCAGACCACTTTGTGATTCTATGAATCGAAACAGGAAAATGTTCTTTACACAAATAAGTACTTTAGCACAATGTGCTGCACTTAAAACCACCAAGCACCTTAGAATTAACACAAGTGCAGATAAACATTTAATGCTTTCTCTGAATGCTCACATCCTCCCACAGTGAACATCCCAGGCAGCACTTAAACAGCAGTACAGCCTTGGACCTCCACCCCACATAGAAGCAGTCATCTGTTGCAAGGGGCAGAGCAAAGGAAGATACTCCTGAAGTTAAATAAATCATCACAGTTCAAACTAAAAATGCTCAGCAAAATAAACTCATTTTCTCCCTCCCAGCTTCTGTCCTCTGCTGGGTGTTCTTAGGCAAGTCACATCATCTCTTTGTGCCCCAGGCTCCCCATCTGCAAATCAGGACACTTCTGCTTCACAGAAGAGACTGAAGGAGAGATCTGCTCTTCATGAACCAGGTGTCAGCCTTCACATTTGCATTCCCATAGCTTGGCTCTCCCCAAACCAGTCTATTTCCATGCACTTCCATCTCACAGGAGGCTGACTCATCCCCAACATAATGGCAAAGACCCATTTCAATGACTGCTCCCAACTCCCCAGTTCTTTAATGTGTTATATATAGCATTTATTATATGTCTATAATATATGTATTATACATAGCATAATGTATTATATATAGAAAGAGCATTTATCTGGGCTTCCCAAGAACTCAGTTCTCTTGCAACAGCTGCAAGAAGAGTTTCAGAGTCTTCCTGACTGCAAATAAAGTTTATTGACAGCAAATAAGTTTACTGGCAGCAAACAAAGAACAAAAGTCAGATTATGGCAGTTACAAAGCTGCCTTCCCCACCTCCAGGCAACGGCCTGGTGAGGTCCCCTTTGAGGGGTTCAAATGGCTGTGCTTTATCCTTGTCTTTAAGCACATAAAAGATATGTGAATGCAGCAAAGGGCTTTTAAATACATAGCAAATAATCAGGTTTCAGGTATTAAGAGCACCACAAAAGGCTTACCTGGCCTGGCACAATCGTCTGGGTGAAAAGCTTGTTGAGCTCCACCAGCTTGTTTGGGGTGATGTTAAACTTTAATGCTATGCTGTTTATGGTGTCCTGATTTCCAGCCTGAAGAAAGAGTTGAAGCTTAAGACACCACAGTAAAGACATTCAGCAGACCAGCTGAACTCAAGCCCTCTAACAAGCTCTTTGCAGGGGATGGGTTTGATGATCTCAACACAGCCTCTGTTTAACAGCCTACAGGATAACCCAGCAGCAAGAAAAGAATCAATACAAATATTCATTCTCTCACACTCTACAGTAGATAAAATGGAGAGGTGTTACAGGTCTCCCTCTCATTTTTTCACAGAGCTTTCAGGCAGCACCACCTTACTTAGAGAATTGGTCTGCCAAGTGGGGAAAGGACCCACACTGGGATACAGTATCGCAGTATCACCAAGGTTGGAAGAGACCTCGAGGATCACCCAGTCCAACCCGTCACCACAGACCTCATGACTAGACCTTCAGCAGTTTCAGAGGTCAGGCATTTGTGCTGCTCCCAGTTGGGACATTGGCCTCTCACAGTCACCCTGCATGATAGGGAGGAGGATGCAGACCCCCCCCCAGAGGAACCTGGACAGCTCAGAGACCTGCTGGGCAGAGCTAGAACTCTGAGCCAACACAGCAGCCACTAGCACCCTGCTCAGGCTTAGAGAAAGAGGTCTCACATCATCTCAGGACCAAGCACAGGCCCACAACTTGATGACCTGAGCAATACAATGGAATGGAAGCATTTTTCAGAATAGTAAGGTGCAGGAGTCAAAACAGGACTGGCAGCCATGAGAAGGGGCAGAGGAGCCAGGCTGAGTTCAGGATACCAGCCTAGCTCTCCCCACACAATGATACCTGGAGCTACCTCTACTGAAATAGGCACAAACTGCATCCAGGATTCACTGCTGTGCCACTGGCTCCCTCCTGACCTCAACACCTCCCCTTTCCTAAAGCAGAGATGAACACCCCCCCAGCCAATACTTACAGTGTACTCTATGGTACCATGGGGTTTCTGAGAAACCATTTTTTTCTCTTTCTTTTCATTGGTTTTGTTTTGATTGTCATCTAAAGAGGGGGGAAACAGAAACCAAACACACACATTATTCATGTAACTGACCTCCAAGGCACCTCCTACCAACAAGCTTTGAAAGACTTGCAGGCTGTGCAAACTGCAGCTGTGAAGAGGAAGAGGAGGACACATCAACATCATCTATTAGGCTTTCCAACTGCACTGCAAGGCAAAACTTCTCCAAGTACAGCAGGTTTAGTAACCATTCAGGAGCTGTGCAAGATACAGACACATGATACCACCTCAATGCAGCACTGCTCCCATGGTGTTCCCCACAAGTCCACTCAATCCAGCTGTGGGATAGAAGGGCTTTGTGTGATGAGCTGCTCTCAAGGCTGAGGCAGAAACCAGCAGATGAACCTTGACGCCGACACCACATCCACATGGCCACAACAAATACTGCTTAATGCCCACTCCACATCATGTTTAAGTACCATTTTGAGCTCTGCAGGTGCAAGCCCTGAAGAGCAGGCAGGT
Organism: Melanerpes formicivorus; assembly: GCF_026170545.1. Classification (NCBI taxonomy): domain Eukaryota; kingdom Metazoa; phylum Chordata; class Aves; order Piciformes; family Picidae; genus Melanerpes; species Melanerpes formicivorus. The sequence continues at coordinate 319,028 of NW_027142498.1, read as the reverse complement.
ATACAGCACACAGACAGGCATCAGAAAGCACAGCACTTCTTCAGAAGGCATCTTCCACCGGCTCCAGTACCCAAGAAACCCACTCAGGGCCCACAAGGCACAGCCGAGCTCTCGGAGCATGGCAGGGGAGCCATTTCCAGTCATTACCACAGCACAGGGTGAGGAAAGCTGAGGAGTAGGGAGGGTGCCAGCCAGCCCCAGCCCCGTGTGGGGCTCACCCTCCCCAGCCAGAGGCACCTACCTGGGGGAGGTGAGGGCGGCACACAGCCCCAGCTCCAGGAGCGGGGCCGGGGCGCGGAGAGGCCACGCATAGCTGCCCTGCTGGGCCCTTCAGAGAGCTCCTGCTGCAGCCTGACCCAGACAGGCAGAGGTGAGAAGGCAAGGCAGGGCTGAGCCTGCCCAACCCAGCAGCGAGAGCCAGGAGTCGGGGGACGCTGCCCTCCTGGGGAATCCACTCCTGCAATCCAAGCCAGCAGCTCCAGGAGGAGATCGGGGAGGAGAGGCTGGGGAATGGCAGCACGATGCTTCTGGCTCGCATTCAGGCTCTGCTGCAACCTTTGCTATTTCCAGAGAGCAGGAGGCAGACAGTAAAAACAAGGGTGAGGACTCTCCTGCCCCACTGTAATGTACACAGAGCTGTGCTGCTCCTCACCCCTCTGCCGCCTCCGCTCCACCGCCAGCTTAATGCTGCAGCTGCCTCAGCATCTCATGGGCAGATCGTCCTCCTCTGTCAGCAGAGCCCCACAAAAGTCAGGAACACATGGCCCAGGTGCTCCTGCTCCCCACCCACTCCCTGCCTTGGATGCAGCCATGAGAAGCACCATGACAGAAGAGGTGCCAAAGATGCTTTCCCCACAACATAAGGGAGGCAGGGAGCACACAGGGACCGAACACAGCCTAAGTGCATTTGGGCAGCACACCTGGCACGGAGCACAGAGGGACAGCAGGACAGTGCTGGCTTTCCATGACAGCACTTTGGAACAGAGCATCACCCAGTGACCTCATCTATTTCAACCCTGAGGCTGGAGATGCACAGTAGAACTTATTAAGTTATCATTTTTGCTGCCTTTTCCCAGCATTTGCATTTCCCACACCACCTGTCTGTGAGGAAAGCAGGCTAGGGGGAAGGGTGGGATGAAAGCAGGCTAGGCTAGGGGGAAGGGTGGAAAACCAAGTAATGACATCAGCAGGTCACACATGCCTCCCTGGAAGTGTTCAAGGCCTGGTTGGATGAGGTCTTGAGCAACCTGTTCTAGTGGGAGGCATCCCTGCCCATGGCAGGAGGGCTTGGAACTGGATGACATTTCAGGTGCCTTCCAACCCAACCCAATCTATGAATGCAGGCTGTGTAGGCTGCTCAGCTACAGGATAGCAGCAGCAGTCAGACTCTGTGAGCCTGCCTGCACCCCAAGTCTGACTGTGTTTAGATGGTTTTGTCTCTCTTTTTGTTCATTCTCTGGGATTTTTTAAACCCCACCCAACAAGGGGTTCTGGACACCACCCTCACACTGAGCATAGCTACTTGGCAGGCTTTGGCAATTCCAAGCACCTGGTGTTCTGACATGATCTGAAGACAGCTAGCACCAATAGAATAGAATAGAATAGAATAGAATAGAATAGAATAGAATAGAATAGAATAGAATAGAATAGACCAGACCAGACCAGACCAGACCAGGTTGGAAGAGACCTTCAAGATCATTGTGTCCAACCTATCATCCAACACCACCTAATCAACTAACCCATGGCACCAAGCACCCTGTCAAGTCTCCTCCTGAACACCTCCAGTGATGGTGACTCCAGCACCTCCCCGGGCAGTCCATTCCAATGGGCAATCACTCTCTCTGTGTAAAACTTCCTCCTGACCTCCAGCCTGAACCTCCCCTGGCACAGCCTGAGACTGTGTCCTCTTGTTCTGGTGCTGGCTGCCTGGGAGAAGAGACCAACCTCTGCCTGTCTACAACCACCCTTCAGATAGTTGTAGAGAGCAAGAAGGTCTCCCCTGAGCCTCCTCTTCTCCAGGCTGAGCAACCCCAGCTCCCTCAGCCTCTCCTCACAGGGCTGTGTTCCAAACCCCTCCCCAGCTTTGTTGCCCTTCTCTGGACTCGTTCCAGCAAGTCAACATCCTTCCTAAACTGAGGGGCCCAGAACTGGACACAGGACTCAAGGTGTGGCCTAACCAGTGCAGTGTACAGGGGCAGAATGACCTCCCTGCTCCTGCTGGCCACACTGTTCTTGACGCAGGCCAGGATGCCATTGGCCCTCCTGGCTGCCTGGGCACACTGCAGGCTCATGTTCAACCTACCATTAACCAGCATCCCCAGGTCCCTCTCTGCCTGGCTGCTCTCAGGCACTCTGACCCCAGCCTGTAGCACTGCATGGGGTTGTTGTGGCCAATGTGCAGCACCTGGCACTTGGATGTGTTCAATCTCATGCCTTTGGACTCTGTCCATCTGTCCAGCCTGTCCAGGTCCCTCTGCAGAGCCTCTCTACCCTCCAGCAGATCAACTCCTGCCCCCAGCTTGGTGTCGTCAGCAAATTTACTGCTGATGGACTCAATGCCCTCATCCAGATCACCAATGAAGATGTTAAAGAGCACAGGGCCCAGCACTGATCCTTGGGGCACACCACTGGTGCCTGGCTGCCTGCTGGCTGTGGCACCATTCACCACCACTCTCTGGGCTCAGCCTCCAGCCAGTTCCTAACCCAGCTCAGAGTGCTGCTGTCCAAGCCAAGTAGTAGCTTCAAAGGCACCCAGTGCATGTGTAGGTGTTACAGAATCATAGAACGGCTTAGGTTGGATGGGACCTCACAGACCATCTACTCCAACCTCCCTGCCATGGCCAGGGATGTCTCACAACTAGACTTGGTTGACCAAGGCCTCATCTGGCCTCTAACACATCCAGGTAGAGGGAACACACAACCACTCTGCTCAACCTGTTCTAGAGTCTCAGCACCCTCATACAGAAGAACTTCTTCCTAAGATCCAGTCTAACCCTACTCCCCCTCAGCTTCAAAGCATTGCTCCTTGTCCTGTCACCCTCATGAAAAGTCCCTCTGCAGCCCTCCTGTAGGATCCCTTCATGTATTGGAAGGCAGCTCTAAGGTCCCCCCAGAGTCTTCTCTTCTCCAGGCTGAACACCCCCAGCTCCCTCAGCCTGTCTTCACAGCAGAGCTGCTCCAGCCCTTGGATCATCTTTGAGGCCTCATCTGGACTCACTGCAACAGTTCTGTGTCCTTTTTATAAGGGGGGACAGCAGACAGAGCCTTCAGTAACCACATTTCTTTCAGACAGAACTAGGTGGGAGAGCTGCAGCTCTCCACAGACTTTAACATTCAATGCTGCTGGCTGCTTTTTGAACTTGGACTATTGCTTAGTGGTGCAGTGACTCATGGCTCTGCCTCCCAAGTTTTCCTGCACTACAACTGAAGATGAGATTGGCCAGCCATGAGAACTGACTAAGTGTTAAAGCAAGTCTGATCACACTGCATCTCCAGCCAAAGGGCAGAGTGGGTGGACTGAGCCTCCCTGTGGTTTCAAACAACAGATAAAGGAACTAGGTAAAATGAATAAGAAATGAGAAGAATGCCAAGTGGGAGCAGGCAATTAAACACAGGCCTGCTGAAAATGGACAGGTCCACAACAGCAATTTTCTGCCCTTTTTAGTACCACAGAAATGTTTTGGTTGGAAAAGCCCTTTAAGATCACCCAGTCCAACCATTCTCTATCTCTACCAAGGCTGGGGCTAAACCATGACCCTCAGCACCACATCTCTGCCTCTCTGAAACACCTCCAGAGATGGGGATCACAGTATCACAGTATAACTAAGGTTGGAAGAGACCTCAAAGATCATCAAGTCCAATCTGTCACCACAGACCTCATGACTAGACCATGGCACCAAGTGCCACATCCAATCCCCTCTTGAACACCTCCAGGGATGGGGACTCCACCACCTCCCTGGGCAGCATATCCCAATAGCTAACAACTCTCTCTGTGAAGAACTTCCTCCTCACCTCCAGCTTAAACCTCCCCTGGTGCAGCTTGAGACTGTGTCCTCTTGTTCTGGTGCTGGGTGCCTGGGAGAAGAGACCAACCCCCTCCTGGCTACAACCTCCCTTCAGGTGGTTGTAGAGGGCAATGAGGTCACCCCTGAGCCTCCTCTTCTCCAGGCTAAACAACCCCAGCTCCCTCAGCCTCTCCTCACAGGGCTGTGCTCAAGGCCTCTCCCCAGCCTTGTTGCCCTTCTCTGGACACCTTCAAGTGTTTCGATGTCCTTCTTAAACTGAGGAGCCCAGAACTGGACACAGGACTCAAGGTGTGGCCTGACCAGTGCTGAGTACAGGGCACAATGACTTCCCTGCTCCTGCTGGCCACACTGTTCCTGATGCAGGCCAGGATGCCATTGGCCTTCTCGGCCACCTGGGCACACTGCTGGCTCATATTCAGGTGGCTGTTGATCAGCACCCCCAGGTCCCTCTCTGTTTGGCAGCTCTCAGCCACTCTGACCCCAGCCTATAGCTCTGCCTGGGGTTGCTGTGGCCAAAGTGCAGCATCTGGCACTTGGACTTGTTGAATGCCATCCCATTGCATTCTGCCCATCTGTCCAGTCGGTCGAGGTCCCTCTGCAGAGCCCTTCTGCCCTCTAACTGACTAACATCTGCTCCTAATGATGATTCAACCACCTCCCTGGGCAGCCTGTGCCAGTCTTTGCAAATCCTTTCAGGGAAGAAGTTTTCTGTACCTGGGTTTTCCTCACTGACTGCAAACAGGATGCCAAATTTACATAAGAACTGGAGTCCTGACCACACATTCAGACACCAAATGACTGAAGAGCTTCTGTAGGCAAGTGACAAAGTAAGGATGACCTTCTCTATCTGATCTAAGGACGCATGTGGCTGCTGCTTGCAGTTCCCAGTAACACAGCATGCCTCTGTAGTTGCCCTCAAAGAGCGACAGGCTTCAGCCGGGCTGTGTGGTTTGATCTGGTTTAGGGGTTGATAGCACAAACACTTGCAGGTGGCCAACTTTGGGCCAGTAAAGCCATAAAATGCTGTCCAAGGAAGCAGTGACTATCAAACTGAAAAGGAGGACACCAAGGAGGAAACACAAGCCCTGAAGGGGCAGCATAGGGATATGAGCTCTCAGCAAGAGCATCAAGCTCCAGGCAGCTAAGCAGCCCTCATGGCAAGATCTGTACCTCTGCATTTACAGCTTCCTCTTTGAGGATCTGCTTGAAAAGTGAGAGGAGGAAGGATCCCACAACTTCTCCCTGGAGCAAAGCTGCCTAGCTGCAAAGTGAATGTTTGGAGTCATGGGGAAGAATGAAGGAGAGCAATTTAGGGGGTAGCAACTCAGGAGGTAGGGAGTCCTTATGGCAAAAAATAGGGGCAAGACAAGGCTCTTGGGGGAGGCAACAGGTTTCTGACAGAGCAATGACCATCATTTCTGTGGCAGAAGCTTGTTCCCATGCACTCTGGATAGCTACTTCATGATGTCATCAAAACCCTGGACTCTTCCTGACCTGCTTTTCATTTACCACTGCTAACTCTCTCCCCCCACTGCTCTTTCACAAACCCCCAGCAGCCTGGAGACGGACTGGGGAGCACATTGTTCACCTGGGCTAGCCACAAGACTGACCAAAGTCCTATTACACATCAACACCACCTTAGGTTAACTGCAGTCAGCAGCCAAACACCACATCTTTAGCAGTTAAGTGCTTTATCCTCCTTTAGAGCAGAGGTTTATGAACCACATTTATCAGCCTGTGAGCAATGAATGTCCACTACCCAAGGCTAAGATTAAACAGCTCCCGCCCATGGTCTGTGGCTCAATGGGGAGGAACACATGCTCTGTTCAACCTAACAACTGCAAACCACAGCCAAAGCAAGGATGCAGCAATAGAAACTTCATCATGGGCTGCTAACAGCTCCTTGAGTACACAGAGTAAGTACATAAGAAGCCCAAAAGAGCATCATGATCTCCTCCAGACTGTTTGGCACCAGTGTGGTCAAGCTCCTCACCAGCAGGATTAGCACTACACAAATACACAAGGTTAGGTCAAGCCTCCACAGAAATACCAACTTGCATAAGACAACTCACACACTCAGCATCCAGAAACCTCCTCCTCACCCAGAGTTCAGCTTTACTCATAAGAAAGACGTCTGCAGGCTCCAGAGGAGAAGCTGTTTGTACCATCTGTCACCACTTCTTCCAGTTTCTAGGTCATGACCATCCAAATCTCCCCCAAGATGGCTGTAACTCACAGGCCATCTCTGAAGTACCCTGCTCTCCTTCTCTGTCTGGATGGGGGAAAAAAGCCCTCTGGGGTGTGCCCAGCTGGAGGTGGAGGATGAAATCAATGTTGTTCTTTGCCAGGCTGATCAGCCAGGGGGGTCTGGGCTGTCTTGACACACTGCAATAGTGACCATGGACTTACAAGAGAAGCCTACACCCCAGCAAGGTGTATTACATGAAAAACAAACCAAACTCAAACAGCAGATTCCTTTCTCTGGTCTTCTTTAAAAGCCAGGAAAAGCACTACCCTTTCAGGGTGAGAGAGTAACAGTGGCTAGTCAGTGCTTCCTTGAACAGCATTTCCCCCATTACTCATGGCATGTGAATGAGCTTTATTGGTCACCTGCAAGTGTTTGTGCTATCAACTCCTGAACCAGATCAAACCACTCAGCAGTGTCACAGCTAAAGTGTGTCACTCTTTGAGGGCACTACAGAGGCATGCTGTGTTACTGGGAACTGCAAGCAGCAGCCACAAGTGTCCTTAGATCAGATAGGTCACTCTTACTTTCTGTCACTTGCCTGGAGAAGCTCTTCAGTCATTTCATATCTAAATGTGTGGTCAGGACCCCAGTTCTCATGCAAATTCGACATCCTGTTTGCAGTCAGTGAGGAAAACCCAGGTACAGAAAACTTCTTCCCTGAAAGGGTTTGCAAAGACTGGCACAGGCTGCCCAGGGAGGTGGTTGAATCATCCCCATCTCTGGAGGTGTTTCAGAGGGGCAGAGATGTGGTGCTGAGGGACATGGTTTAGCCCCAGCCTTGGTAGAGATAGAGAATGGTTGGACTGGATGATCTTAAGGGGCTTTTCCAACCAAAACATTTCTGTGGTACTGAAAAGGTCTCACAGCACCTTCCTGAGGCCTCTGTTGCATGGAGCTCATTCAGGTTCAGTCAGGAGACAAAGTGGTAGGAATGAGGAGAGGCAGACTTCCAGCAGGGAACACTAGAAAACCCCAGCAGTTCATTTCAAGCACAATACAAGCACCTGTGGAAGAAGGAGGGGAAAGAAATGCCTGCCCTGAGGATACCAGGTTTGAGTTATGCAGAGTCCCTGAGAATGAGTCCCTCCTGCTCTGCTGGGAGACCAGAAGATCTGCAATATGATTTCAAAGACACCAACTCTGTGCTCCTTATGTTCTTGGCTTATGAATATTCCTGCCTGAAAGACATAAAACCTTACACCTCATGTTTGAAACTGCAATGTTCTACCTCTTCCCTGTGGGCAGAGAGCTGCTGGGAGTCATTGGGAGGGCAGAGAAACTAGGGCACTGACATACCTGGGGCCTGCAGAGGACTATCCTGCAGACATCTTGGGCTTGGATCCTGGAAGTCTGTGTCAGGGAGAGGCAAAGGATCCAGTCTGACTGGTCACAGCCCTCCCAGGAAATGCTCAAGAGAAAAAAAATCTGCAAGAGATTCCAACCCTTCTCCCCAAGACAAGATACACTGCCAAAATCAGCTCCAAGGAGCTGCTCATCCCCTGCAGGCACGCAGGGGAACTTCACAGGGCACCTGCACTCAGCAAGCACAAGACCCAGCAGGCAGCTGGCATGACCGGGCAAAGTTCAGATTACCCCAAATGGCATGAGCCAGTGGATGCTGGAAGGGAAGGAGTCACAAACCACACAGCATCACAGAATTGTTTTAGCTGGAAGGGATCCCTAAGGTCGAGTCCAACCTTCAGCTCAACACCACCAGGGCCATCAAACCAACTCCCCAAGTGCCACATCCACAGCTTTCTGGAACACCTCCAGGGATGGGTACTCCACACCTCCCTGGGCAGCCTGTTCCAATGCCTGATCACTCTTGCAGGAAAGAAACCTTTCCTAATCTCCAACCTACACCTCCCCTGGCACAATTTCAGACCACTTCCTCTCGCTCTATGATCATTGGGAGAAAAGACCAACCCCCACCTCACTCCAAATTCCTTTGAGAGAGCTACAGAGAGCAATGGAGGTCTCCTCAGCCTCCTCTTCTCCAGACTAAACAATTCCAGTTCATCACACTTCCCTTCACCTCCCCCAGCAGGAATAAGGCAACTCCCTTCACAGATTCTCCCAAGACACTTCCCCTTCCCCTCCTGCACACACACCTGCCGCAGCCTCATCGTGTGCTGCCTGCCCAGCAGCTCAGCACCTTTCCTCCCTTCCTCCAGGGGCCACTTTTCAGAGATGTTAAGTGCACCTGCATTTAAACACCATTAAGAACCCAAGTGCTTGCTCTTCCTGAAAATCCAGGCCCTGGGAAGACAAGAGAGCCTCTGGAAATGCACCTGGTTGTTTCAGCAGTGAGATCAGTTTTAGCTGATGAGCACACCAGCAGTGCTGCTCCCCAGCCTGGCCTTTGCAGACCAGACCAAGAGATGTCAAGATATGAAATCCTACCCTGAGTGACTGCTACAGCAGAACAAACCTTTCAGAAAACATCAAATCCTGGCTTTTTTTTCCCCCCAAGTGACAGAAATTCCACTGTAACTCTTCTTGATTTGCTGTCTCCATAAGAATAGGCAATATACCTATGGACAACCTCCCTTCTACTACTGCCTGAAGGGAGGTTGTAGCCAGCTGAGGGTTGGTCTCTTCTCCCAGGCAACCAGCACCAGAACAAGAGGACACAGTCTCAAGCTGCACCAGGGGAGGTTTAGGCTGGATGTTAGGAAGAAATTCTTCACAGAGAGAGTGATTGCCCATTGGAATGTGCTGCCCAGGGAGGTGGTGGAGTCACCATCACTGGAGGTGTTTAGGAAGAGACTGGATGGGGTGCTTGGTGCCATGGTTTAGTTGATTAGATGGTGTTGGGTGATAGGTTGGACTTGATCATCTCTCAAAGGTCTTTTCCAACCTGGTTTACTCTGTTCTATTCATTGCAAGCAGCTTTCAAGTCTGAAACAAAGCCCTGCTGCATGCACCATGCATGGGAGTTGCCTCTGCTGGTTCCATGCCCATCAGGGCAAACCCCACCCCATTGTGAGTGATGAAAACTGCTGTGCCCTCTCTGTTTTATTTATTACCATTTGTTCTTGGCCAGCTACCCAGAACACTCAGAGGCTTTGTGACTGCACACACGCCATGCTAGCCCCAACCTCCCCCTGCCCAAGTGATGGCAGGGAGGAAGAAGCCAAAAGAGCATTCATCTTCTGCCTCTGGACTCTGGGGAGACACTCTGACACCTCCTGCTCACCATGCAACGCACTGTCTCATCAAATGGGCCCAGAGCATTTTCCCTTCTCACATCATTTAGGACTCCTTCTTGCTTTGGACAGAAATCACAGCTACAATAGGAGGAGGTTTTGTAGTCTCACCTTCCACTCCTGTGCTGCAACCTGAACAGCATACAGTGACAGAGAAGCATGGCTCTGTGAGTGTAGAATCATAGAATTAATAAGGTTGGAAAAGACCTCAGAGATCATCAAGTCCAACCTGGCAACCAACACCTCATGACTACTAAACCATGGCACCAAGTGCCACATCCAATCCCCTCTTGAACACCTCCAGGGACAGGGACTCCACCACCTCCCTGGGCAGCACATTCCAGTGGCCAATTACTCTTTCTGGGAAGAACTTTCTCCTCACCTCCAGTCTAAACCTCCCCTGGTGCAGCTTGAGACTGTGTCCTCTTGTTCTGGTGCTGGCTGCCTGGGAGAAGAGACCAACCCCCACCTGGCTACAACCTCCCTTCAGGTAGTTGTAGACAGCAATGAGGTCTCCCCTGAGCCTCCTCTTCTCCAGGCTAAGCAACCCCAGCTCCCTCAGCCTCTCCTCACAGGGCTGTGCTCCAGACCCCTCCCCAGCCTCCATGCCCTTCTCTGGACACCTTCCAGCACCTCAACATCTTTCCTGAACTGAGGGGCCCAGAACTGGAACCAGGACTCAAGGTGTGGCCTCAGCAGTGCTGAGCACAGGGCACAATGACCTCCCTGCTCCTGCTGGCCACACTGTTCCTGATGCAGGCCAGGATGCCATTGGCCTTCTTGGCCACTTGGGCACACTGCAGGCTCATGTTCAGCCTACCATCAACCAGCATCCCCAGGTCCCTCTCTGCCTGGCTCCTCTCCAGCCACTCTGTCCCCAGCCTATAGTACTGCATGGGGTTGTTGTGACCAAAGAGCAGAGAACACAACCATAAGCCAGCCAACTCAACTTGATGGGGTGCGTGGTGCCATGGGTTAGCTGTTTGGGTGGGTTGGATTGGTTGATGGGTTGGACACGATGATCTTGAAGGTCTCTTCCAACCTGGTTTATTATTCTATTAAGGTTGTTTCTAACAGTGCCAGCCCAGCACTAGCAGATGCCGAGAACAACCCTGGCTAGGGAGATGATGCTTGAAGTATGAGCATGTCCAGAGAAGGGCCACAAGGATGATTAGAGGGCTGGAGCTCCTCTGCTATAGAGACAGACTGAGAGTTGGGGCTGTTCAGTCTGGAGGAGAGAAGGCTCTGAGGAGACCTAATTGTGGCCTTGCAGTATCTGAAGGGGGCTCCAAGAAAGCTGGGGAGGGACTTTTGAGAGTGTCAGGGAGTCATAGGACTGGGGGGATGGAGCAAAACTAGAAATGGGTAGATTGAGATTGGATGTGAGGAAGAAGTTGTTCCCCATGAGGGTGGTGAGAGACTGGCACAGGTTGCCCAAGGAGGTGGTGGAAGCCTCCTGCCTGGAGGTGTTTGCAGCCAGGCTGGATGTGGCTGTGAGCAACCTGCTGTGGTGTGAGGTGTCCCTGCCCATGGCAGGGGGCTTGGAACTGGCTGAGCCTTGAGGTCCCTTCTAACCCTAACAATTCTCCGATTCTTTGTGGAGCACTCGCAGCTCCTCCTCGGCTCGGCCGTGCCCCCTGCCGGCCGCAGGCATTAGTGCAGCACAGCACCTGCAGAGCAGGCGAGGAGCCACTTCCCCCAGCGCCGCGCCTCTGCCTAAGAAGAGTCTTCTAAACGCTCTCCTCGACGAAGTGCGGCAGGGAGCACCACCACCTCCAGTTCCCAAACACTGAAACGTGCTCCCCAAGGAGGTGGGTCAATCCCCATCCCCAGAGGTGTTTCAAAGAGGCAGAGATGTGGTGCTGAGGGCCATGGTTCAGCACCAGCCTTGGCAGAGTTAGAGAGTGGTTGGGCTGGATGGTCTCAAAGGGCTTTTCCAACCAAAACAATCCTGTGATTCCTTCAGAGCCAGCCATTTGTGCACACACTGTGTGAACAGGGAAGGATTTTGCTTTGAGGACAGTTACCATTTTCTGTTCCCTTCCTTCTGTTTAGAAAAGGCTTCCTGACAAGATGGAATCAGACTTTTCTTAATCTAAGAGTTGATGCCTACAAGAGACAAGTTGGAAGGAGAAATATTCCATAAATCATCTTGGAAATACCTAAGAAATCACAATCCAGAGCTGCCAACAGCTATGTGCATGACTCATCTCACAGATTGATGCAGGAACTGATTGCTTTCTGAATTACCTCCAAGTCAAAGCTCTAAAAATGCTATTTGTGATTAACCAAGCTACTGATACTGTGGGGAGGAGGGAGGGTGAATCACAGAACCAACCAGGTTGGAGAAGACCTCAGACATCATCAAGTCCAATCTATTACCTAAGACCCATCACCTCCTGACAACTAAACCATGGCTCCAAGTGCCACATCCTATGCTTTTTTGAATACTTCCAGGGATGGTGACTCCACCACCTCCCTGGGCAGCACATTCCAGTGGCCAATCTCTCTTGCTGGGAAGAACTTTCTCCTCACCTCCAGCCTAAACAAATTATCCAGCCCTCAGAGATCTTGTTCTAAAATATGCAGCTCATTTACTTACTTGTTCACACTTCAGCAGACAAAATGAATATGAATTAAGAGTGAAACCTTAAACATCAGGTTTTGAAACAAATAACCCCTGAGCCCCAGACCCACACAACATGGAAGACAAACCTTGAAAACAATTAAAATGCAATTCAGTATTCAGTAGCAGCAAGGTTGGAAGAGACCTCAAAGATCATTGAGTCCAACCTGTCACCACAGACCTTGTGACTAGAGTAGGGAGGACACTACTGCCAACTTGATGGCTGCCTGCAACAACACCCCAGTTTAGAACTGAGAAACAAGAAATATCTTTAGAGAGCTGCAAGGTTAAAACTGTAAGGAGGGGGTATTCAGAACTAGCTAATTTTGTTTGTGGCTATGCATAGAATCATAGAATCAATAAGGTTGGAAGAGACCTCAAAGATCATCAAGTCCAACCTGGCACCCAGCACCTCATGGCTACTCAACCATGGCACCAAGTGCCACGTCCAATCCCCTCTTGAACACCTCCAGGGATGGGGACTCCACCACCTCCCTGAGCAGCACATTCCAATGGCTAACAACTCTCTCTGGGAAGAACTTTTTCCTCATCTCCAGCCTAAACTTCCCCTGGCGCAGCTTGAGATTGTGTCCTCTTGTTCTGGTGCTGGGTGCCTGGGAGAAGATCCCAACCCCCACCTGGCTACAACCTCCCTTCAGGGAGTTGTAGACAGCAATGAGGTCACCCCTGAGCCTCCTCTTCTCCAGGCTAAGCAACCCCAGCTCCCTCAGCCTCTCCTCAGAGGGCTGTGCTCCAGACCCCTCTCCAGTCTCATTGCCCTTCTCTGGACACCTTCAAGTGTCTCAATGTCCTTCCTAAACTGAGGAGCCCAGAACTGGACACAGGACTCAAGGTGTGGCCTAACCAGTGCAGTGTCCAGGGGCAGAATGACTTCCCTGCTCCTGCTGGCCACACTGTTCCTGATGCAGGCCAGGATGCCATTGGCCTTCTTGGCCACCTGGGCACCACCTGGGCCTCCAAAGCCCTCTTAAGGAAGGCCTACAGAACATGAGAGAAGGACATTAGCAAGCTCTCAGTACAAACACATTCCAAGCACAACTCACCAGTGCTGTAGTATCTCTTGAGCTCTGTGCGCCTGATGTCTTTCAGCTGATTGTACTTTTTCTTCTTCTTTTCTTTGTCTGGAGCAGTTTCCTTCTCCCCAGCAAGCTTACAGTTGTCTTCCGAGGAACTGATCTGCTCCAGAATAACTTTCCTCTCCTCATCTTTCTCAGCAGATGCTTTGGAAGCAGGAGAAGCAGGGGAATTGGCAGAGACAGCCTCAGGGTTTGGTTTGGCTTGCCTTTTCTTTTTCAAGCTATGCATAAAGAGAAAAAGCCACAGCATCAAGATGCAGCCAAACAGACACACTGAACTCACTTGCTAATCTGAGTAAAACAAAACCCCATATTAATTTAATACCAGAAGTCCTTGCAAGTCAGCAAACCCCAAACCCTTTGTGCCAGTAAATTCATTGAATGGCCTAGGTTGGAAGGGACCTCAGAGATCATCTACTCCAACCTCCCCACCACGGGCAGGGACACCTCTCAACTACACTCAGCTGCTCAAGGCCTCATCTGACCTGGCCTTGAGGCATTCACAACCTCCTTTGGGCAACCTAATCCAGAGTCTCAACATCCTCATACTGAAGAACTCCTTCCTAAGCTCCAGTCTAACCCTGCTCTCCCTCAGCTTCAAACCATTCCCCCTTGTGCTATCTCTAGACACCCTCATGAGAAGTCCCTCTGCAGCCTTCCTGTAGGATCCCTTCAGGTACTGGAAGGCAGCTCTGAGGTCTCCCTGGAGCCTTCTCTTCTCCAAGCTGAAGACCCCTAGCTCCTTCAGCCTGTCCTCATAGCAGAGATGCCCCAGCCCTTGGATCATCTTTGTGGCCTCCTCTGGACTCACTCCAACTGAGCTCTGTGTCCTTATGCTGGGGACACCAGAACTGGATGCTGAGGGACATCGTCTCAAGAATAACAAGAAAGGTTATGGAGCTCTTACTGTTGTTTACTGAGGAAGAGGAATGGATAAGAGGAAACAAAACCCACTGAGAAGTTGTTCTGTTTTAAACCACCACCCAGCTAAACATAGAAACCAGATCCTGAATCCTGTTTTGAAGATGAAACTCAGGCTGAAACAACCTCAGCTCCTGATGTATGATGATGCAACAGCTAACCTAATTTCACAGTCCGCTGCTCCAGCTTTAGAAAGCCACTTGTTTGGGTATAAACTTGTGATTCCTTTCCATTTTCTCCAAGGTTATGTCCCAGTGGCCACTCAGGCTACTCCACATCTGTTCTTGCACAATCACCTGGCACTCCAAGTGTCACCCAGCAGCTCCTTCCACAACGTGACCAACAGGGCCACAAGCTGCTTGTGTGGGAACATTTTCCAGCTGCTTAGAGCTCTTCTGAGAGAAATCTTCATGAGCTGCCTATGCATCTTCCAACTTACCACTACAGGAATGAGAATATCTGCTTTTTAGATGACTCCTTGAAGTACACCTCAAGTGAGGTAGATGCTTCAGGAATCCTACCACAGAATTTTCTGCTCAATCAGCACATCATTGCGGCCAGCAGGAGCAGGGAAGTCATTGTACCCCTGTACTCTGCACTGGTTAGGCCACACCTGGAGTACTGTGTCCAGTTCTGGGGCCCTCAGCTTAAGAAGGACATCGAAACACTTGAAGGTGTCCAGTAAGGGCAACGAGGCTGGGGAGAGGCCTTGAACACAGCCCTGTGAGGAGAGGCTGAGGGAGCTGGGGCTGTTCAGCCTGGAGAAGAGGAGGCTCAGGGGAGACCTCATTGCCCTCTACAACTACCTGAAGGGTGGTTGTAGCCAGGAAGGGGTTGGTCTCTTCTCCCAGGCACCCAGCACCAGAACAAGAGGACACAGTCTCAAGCTGGGCCAGGGGAAGTTTAGGCTGGAGGTGAGGAGAAAGTTCTTCCCAGAGAGAGTTGTTAGCCATTGGAATGTGCTGCCCAGGGAGGTGGTGGAGTCACCGTCCCTGGAGGGGTTCAAGAGGGGATTGGATGTGGCACTTGGTCTAGTCATGAGGTCTGTGTTGATAGGTTGGACTCGATGATCCTCGAGGTCTCTTCCAACCTTGGTGATACTGTGATACTGTGATCAAGAGAAGTGATCCCGCTCTGGAGAGACCTCACCTGGAGTGCTGTGTCCAGCTATGGGATCCCCAACACAAGAGAGACATGGACCTGCTGGAGTGGGTCCAGAGGAGAGCCACACAGATGATCAGGGGGTTGGAACACCCCTCCTGTGAAGGCAGGCTGAAAGAATTGGGGCTGTTCAGCCTGGAGAGCAGAAGGCCCAGGGAGACCTTATAACTACATTTCAGTATCTGAAAAGGACCTACAGGAAAGCTGGGGAGGGACTGTTCAGAAGGGCCTGGAGTGACAGGATGAGGGGCAATGGTTTGAAACTGGAGCAGGGAAGATTTAGGTTGGATTAAGTTCTTCACAATGACAGTGGTGGAACACTGGAATAGGCTGCCCAGGGATGTGGCTGAGGCCCTGTCTCTGGAGATACTCAAGATCAGACTCAGTGTGGCCTTGGGCAGTCTGCTCTAGTTGGAGGTGTCCCTGCTGCCTGCAGGAGTGTTGGACAAGATGGCTTTTGAGGGTTCCTTCCAGCTGGACACAGTCTGTGAATCATCATCTTCAGCACTGTCTGTTTAGTGAGAGCCGAGGCTGACTTCACATGCTGAGGGTCAGCATCACTAAAGCAGTCCTCACTCAAGAGTTGCTGACACACAGCACAGAAAATGGAGAACTAATTTGTCTAATGTTCCTTGTCCCTAGTACATTAACTTCTTAGTCACGAGGCACCTAAGGGAGGGAGCAGGATATTCATCTTGTTGTTGCTGAAAACTTTGCTAAATGCACAGGAAGAATTAGGCAGAGAAAACACAGCCCCTGAGTCACCACAAAGGGGGGAAAGGTTACAGGACCTCACAGCACTGCTCTGTGGAAGGGAAAACTTAGTCCATGAAGTTACTCATCCAGAGCAGCATGGCACAAGTTCTTGCTTTTACACCACCAAGGGTGGTGTACACAATATTTGTACACCAGCAAGGGTATTTTCTCAGTCCACAGCAGAAAAAAAGCCATACACAAAGCATCTGAGAATGACAGGAAGGCAGCCCAGGCTACCCTCCTGTTTTCCCCCCAGTTACTTATTTTTAGAATAAACATTAGGAACAAGTTTCCAAGTTCACAATACCCAGCCTCAGACCTCTTAGTATCATAGAATCAGTCAGGGTTGGAAGGAACCACAAGGATCATCTAGTTCCAACCCCCCTGCCATGGGCAGGGACACCCCACACTACATCAGGCTGCCCAGAGCCTCATCCAGCCTGGCCTTAAACACCTCCAGGGATGGGGCCCCAACCACCTCCCTGCACAACCCATTCCAGGGCTTCACCACTCTCATGGGGAAGAACTTCCTCCTCAACTCCAGCCTGAATCTCCCCACCTCCAGCTTCATTCCATTCCCCCTAGTCCTATCACTGCCTGAGATCCTGAGCAGTCCCTCCCCAGCCTTCCTGTAGCCCCCTTCAGATACTGGAAGGCCACAATGAGGTCACCTGGGAGCCTTCTCTTCTCCAGACTGAACAGCCCCAACTCCTTCAGTCTGTCCTCACAGGAGAGGTGCTCCAGCCCTCTGCTCATCCTCCTGGCCCTTCTCTGGACACCTTCCAGCACCTCCAGATCCCTCTTGTAACAGGGGCTCCAGAACTGGAGGCAGTACTCCAGGTGGGGTCTCCCCAGAGCTGAGCAGAGGGGGAGAATCACCTCCCTTGCCCTGCTGGCCACACTTCTCCTGCTGCAGCCCAGGATCTGATTGGCTTTCTGGGCTGCAAGTGCACACTGAGAGCTCCTGGTGAGCTTCTCCTCCCCCAGCACCCCCAAGGCTCTCTCCTCAGGGCTGCTTTCCAGCCAGTCACTGCCCAGCCTGCATTTGTGCCTGGGATTGCCTCCACCCAGCTGCAGGACCCTGCCCTTGCTCTTGTTGAACCTCTTGAGGTTGGCTTGTGCCCACCTCTCCAGCCCGTCCAGGTCTCTCTGGATGGATCCCTTCCCTCCAGCTGTCTGCTGCACCACACAGCTTGGTGTCATCAGCAACCCTGCTGAGGGTGCACTCAGTGCCACTGTCCATGGCACCCACAAAGATGTTGAACAAGCCTGGTCCCAGGACTGATCCCTGAGGGACTCTGCTTGTCCCTGGCCTCCACTGGGACATGGACCCATGGACAGCCACTCTCTGGGTGTGGCCATCAAGCCAGTTCTGTATCCATCTAGTGGTCCTCTTAGAAAGATCAATTTCTCAGCCCACATGACCATTGCTTTCTAGTGAATGAGTTCAAAAACTTTGCCTATCACCCATGCATACATACACATTTCTTCAGTGCTCCCCAAAACGCTGCATCACAAGACTGATGTTCTGCAGCCACCTCAGGGGTGGTTTAGGTTGGATATGAGAAGAAAGCTCTTCCCTGGAAGGGTTCTCAAAGTGGTTGAGGTTGGATATGAGAAGAAAGCTCTTCCCTGGAAGGGTTCTCAAAGTGGTTTTGGTTGGATATGAGAAGAAACCTCTTCCCTGGAAGGGTTCTCAAAGTGGTGTAGGTTGGATATAAGAAACCTCTTCCCTGGAAGGGTTCTCAACCACAGGCACAGGCTGCCCAGGGAGGTGGCTGAATCCCTATTCCCAGAGGTGTTTCAGAGAGGCAGAGATGTGGTGCTGAGGGCCATGGTTTAGCACCAGCCCTGGCAGAGTTTGAGAATGGTTGGACTGGATGATTTTAAAGGGCTTCTCCAACCAAAATGGATCTACAATTGTGTGCTTCAGTGAGGATGCTGTGGTTCCCCACTCATTCAAAACCACTCATTTCTAAGACAACTAGGAGCAGCTCATGCTCTGTACAGCAAGAGACTGAATGCATGTGTGGAACTTTACAGATCAGGTCCTGACTACCTATGATAACAACCTACAGGGGTTTCTTAAAGATAAAAGTGACTAACAACAAATGGAGTGTTTTGTTTGGACCAACGAGAATTTGTGTGTGCACAAGAAGCTTGCTCTTGACTAATATGCTCAAGTCCTGATCAAAGGCTGCTGTGGCAAAACAGCAAACAAAACACATTGCAAACACAAAGCCTCTGCAGAGCAGCCCTCTCCACTGAAGAGGCAGATCCTAATTATGCTTGATTATAGACTTACAAATAAGACAGTGACAGACTTCCAAATGAGACTCCAGTCACTCAACAACTGCTGCCCAGGGAGGTGGTGGAGTCACCATCACTGGAGGGGTTTAGGAGGAGACTGGATGGGGTGCTTGGTGCCATGGTTTAGTTGATTAGATGGTGTTGGGTGATAGGTTGGACTGGATGATCTCAAAGGTCTTTTCCAACCTGGTCTGGTCTATTCCTATTCCTGTTTTATTCCTATTCCTATTCTATTCCTATTCCTATTCTAATCCTATTTTATTCCTATTCTAATCCTATTCTATTCCTATCCTATTCCCATTCCTATTCTATTTTTATTCCTATTATATTCCTATTCCTATTCTATTCCTATTCCTATTCTATTCCACTCTTTCCTGCAGCTGTGCATATCACAAGGTACCAGAACAAGAGGACACAGTCTCAAGCTGTGCCAGGGGAAGTTTAGACTCTAGGTGAGGAGAAAGTTCTTCCCAGAGAGAGTTGTTAGCTGTTGGAATGTGCTGCCCAGGGAGGTGGTGGAGTCCCCATCCCTGGAGGTGTTCAAGAGGGGATTGGATGTGGCACTTGGTGCCATGGTTTAGTAGTCATGAGGTCTGTGGTGACAGGTTGGACTTGATGATCTTTGAGGTCTTTTCTAACCTTATTGATTCTATGATTCTAATTATTCCCATTTCCAAGTACTCTGGGAGATTTTGAGCAGTTTTGTTCAGTTTTCAAGGGGATTTCTCTGAATGAAACCAACATTCAGCCTTGTCCTAACCATGATGAGAGCAAAGGGCTAGATAAATAAAGCAGCAGACAAGCAAATAGAAGAGACCCCTCAGTTTGACAGTGCCAGGGCTTTGCAATTAAATCAGCCACTCAGACAAAGCAAGCTGCATCTTTTCCAGTCACTGGATTAGGTGTTACTGCAGAAGATGTTTGTTTCTCACTACAAAAGCTGCTGGGGGAAGGAGGAGGGAGAGAGAGAAAAAGGCAGCAGGAGAAACAAACAGCTTATCTGCAAAAACACTCCAGCTTCTCAAGAAACAGTCTAACACATCTGGAATTTCATGGCTGATAATGTTCCTCAGGCTAATTGGCTCTGACAGGCAAAAGATTTCTTCTGCATTTTTATGGAGATGTCTTTTTACAGCTCCTCCAAAGTGTTTTCTGGGCAACAACTGCTCAGGCATTTTCCACCTCTGTCCACACACAGCTTCCCAGCAGAAGTCTGCAGTCAGATCCTGTGCTCAGCAGATGGCATGGGGGCTTTTCACCAAGTCCCATGAGAACCAGCAGAGCACTCCGAGCTGGTTGCCTCCACTCTGCAGAAGGAAGAAGGAGCAAAATGCCCTGCAACACAAAGACCATTCTCCCTTGGTTTCATAAAAGCCAACAAGCTGAAATGGACAGGAGCTGAGAGCAGGCAGCTAGGAGTGCAAGGTTAGCAGTGCTCACAAATTCATTTGCAACTGACTGCTTAATGGCTTGGCACAGACTGACAGGAAAAGAGCCAGGGAAGACTGCAAGAAATGCCCTCCTTCACCTTCCAGCCTCAAGCCTATTTGTCTGCTCACAAAAGGCAAATAGAGATGCATGTTTAGACTACAACAGCCTGAACTTCTCATTACCCTGACAAGGTAGGTGGTTAGCATAGAAAGAAAACTACTCAGGGAAAGGAGGGGTGATGCTAACCACATAATTTTCACTAGACAAGCAAGCAGTGAAGCTCTGCAGCTCTGACACTGAGACAATAAAGACATGGAAGTCTATCAGGGATTTTGTCAAGACAGCCTGTCTGGCTTTGGTTAACACTTATTCCACAGAGATGCCTAACAAACAGTTGGAGGGGATCATAGTATCATAGTATCAGTCAGGCTTGGAAGGGACCACAAGGATCATCTAGTTCCAACCCCCCTGCCATGGGCAGGGACACCCCACACTAGATCAGGCTGCCCAAAGCCTCATTTGCTATCTAAAAATTAATCACAGACAAAGAGCACTGGGTCCACATTGTAAAATGTGGAAGTTTGAGGAAAAGGAAGCTAAGGGGAGACCTTATTGCCCTCTACAACCACCTGAAAGGACAACAGAGAGAGGTAAGTGCTGGTCTCCTCTCACAGGTAATCAGTGATAGAATAAGAGGGAGCAGCCTCAAGCTGCACCAGGGTAGGTTTAGGCTGAACATTAGGGAAAAAATGTTCACTAAAAGAGTGGTCAAGCACTGGAACAGGCTGCCCAGGGAAAAGGTTGAATCAACATCCCTGGCATCCAGTTCTGGAGCCCCTATTACAAGAGGGATCTGGAGGTGCTGGAAGGTGTCCAGAGAAGGGCCAGGAGGATGAGCAGAGGGCTGGAGCTGCTCTGCTGTGAGGACAGACTGAACGAGTTGGGGCTGTTCAGTCTGGAGAAGAGAAGGCTCCCAGGTGACCTCATTGTGGCCTTCCAGTATCTGAAGGGGGCTACAAGAAGGCTGGGGAGGGACTGCTCAGGATCTCAGGCAGTGATAAGACTAGGGGGAATGGAATGAAGCTGGAGGTGGGGAGATTCAGGCTGGAGATGAGGAGGAAGTTCTCCCCCATGAGAGTGGTGAAGCCCTGGCATGGGTTATCCAGGGAGGTGGTTGGGGCCCCATCCCTGGAGGTGTTTAAGGCCAGGCTGGATGAGGCTCTGGGCAGCCTGATCTAGTGTGGGGTGTCCCTGCCCATGGCAGGGGGGTTGGAACTAGATGATCCTTGTGGTCCCTTCCAACCCTGGCTAATACTATGATACTATGTGTTTAAAAAGTCATTTAGATGTGGTACTTAGCATGGTGAACTTGGAACAGCAGAGCTAATGGTTGGGCCTGATGACCTCAAGGGTCTTTACCAACCTGAACAATTCTGGCTCCAAAGAAACTCCCAGGATAATAAGACAGATCTTGTGCTGTATTAGATGAACAGAAATCATACAGCATGGACAGCTCTTGCTTATGGAAAAAACCCAACACTATCTAACAAAACAGGCCTCCAAAAATATTTCAAAAGGAGGAGGAAGGGACAAGAAATCTTCCTTTTATCTTGAAGGTGACACAGTCTTCCTTTGGGGAATTTTTCCACCATGTGCATCCTCTGAAATGTGCCTTGGTATCTGGCATGCAGTCAGCTTAACATCCTGCACAGCACAAACAGATCATGTCCCCTAAATGCTGAGGGTTGTTTCATCCATTTGCACATAGAGCCAATAAGATGAACAGAATCTATAAACCAAACAAACCAACCACAAGTGTTAGAACACTTGCAGCATCCTAACCTCTTTTGTTCCTATCAAGTTTCTTGTTAATGTCCTTTGCATACAGAATTAAATGTGTACATCCCCATTGTCTCATTCCTAATTAACCATTATCACTTTCACCTCTGCATTCAGTGTAATCATAGAATCACAGAACGGTAGGGGTTGGAAGGGACCTCTGAAGAAGGCTCTGAGGTGACCTCATTGTGGCCTTCCAGTATCTGAAGGGGGCTACTACAAGAAGGCTGGGGAGGGACTGCTCAGGATCTCAGGGAGTGATAGGACTAGGGGGAATGGAATGAAGCTGGAGGTGGGGAGATTCAGGCTAGATGTGAGGAGGAAGTTCTTCCCCATGAGAGTGGTGAAGCCCTGGAATGGGTTGTCCAGGGAGGTGGTCGAAGCCCCGTCCCTGGAGGTGTTTAAGCCCAGGCTGGATGAGGCTCTGGGCAGCCTGATCTAGTGTGGGGTGTCCCTGGCCATGGCAGGGGGGTTGGAACTAGATGATCCTTGTGGTCCCTTCCAACCCTGACTGATACTATGATACTATCCAAGTCCAACCCCCTTGCCAAAGCAAGACCACCTAGAGCAGATCACACAGGAACACCTCCAGATAGGTCTTGAAAGTCTCTGCAGAAGGAGAATCCACAACCTCTCTGGGCAGCCTGCTCCAGGGCTCCAGCACCCTCACAGCAAACAATTCTTTTCCTCATGTTGAGGTGGAACTTTGTGTTCCATCTTATACCTATCACTGGGCAGCACTAAAAAGAGACTGGCACATATATCTTGACACCCACCCCTCAGATAGTTATAGACATTCATAAGATCCTCTCAGCCTTCTCTTCTCCAGACTAAACAGCCCCAGGGCTCTCAGTCACTCGTCACAGGAGAGATGTTCAAGGCCTTTCATTGTCCTTGTAGCCTCAGTTGGACTCCCTCCAGTAGCTCTCTGTCTCCCTTGAACTGGGGAGCCCAGAACATGACAATATTCCAGGTCTCACAAGGGCAGAGGAGAGGGGGAAGATAACCTCCCTTGACCTGCTGGACACACTCTTCTTCCTGCACCCCAGCATACCATTGGTCCTCTTGGCCACAGGGGCACATTGTTGACCCATGGATCACTTACTGTATACATTTTACAGAGAGAGAAAATACAATATATATTATTTATATACCTGTATCTATATAAAATGTATCTATAGATAATTTAATCTGGTTTTTATGTATATAAATAAATATACAGTTATATAATACATACTAATTTCTTTGTACCCTGCATGCCTTTCTCCACCCATGCAGAGCAACTCAATGAATCAAGTCTATGACATTGAAAAGAAACCTAAGCAGAGAAACTTTACAGTGGAAATCCCCACTAGGCCCCCACTGGTCTGGCTCCTAGTCAGCTGTACCACCCCAGCCCACACAGGTCATCCACCTCCCCTTCACCCAGCTTGGGGCTCTCATCCCATCTGATGTAACCTGCTGGATAAACCATCCCAGGCAAAACAAACCATTACTGTTTGCAAAGCTGGAGGAAGTCAGATGCCTGCCAGACCTTAGCACTTCACTCCCTACTTCCTCTTTCTGTGTCTATTTTCACTTCACAACAGAACTGAACACAAAATTCATCCTCAGGGAGAATCTTAACACTCAACAGCACCCACCCTGCAAGAAAGCATGCCCCATGATGAAATCCCAGCCTTCTCAGCCTGGTATCCATCCTGGTTTGGAAAGGAGCAAGCCACAAGTCACAGAATCACCAAGGTTGGAAAAGACCTCAAAGATCATCAACTCCAACCTGTTACCACAGACTTCATGACTAAACCATGGCACCAAGTGCCACATCCAATCCCCTCTTGAACACCTCCAGGGACAGGGACTCCACCACCTCCCTGGGCAGCACGTTCCAATTGTGAATTTCTTCCTAACACCCAGCCTAAACTTCCCCTGGCACAGCTTGAGACTGTGTCCTCTTGTTCTGCTGCTGGTTGCCTGGGAGAAGAGACCAACCCCCACCTGGCTACTACCTTCAGGAAGTTGCAGACTGCAAGAAGGTCTCCTCTGAGCCTCCTCTTCTGCAGGCTAAGCAACCCCAGCTCCCTCAGCCTCTCCTCACAGGGCTGTGCTCCAGACCCCTCCCCAGCTTTGTTGCCTTTCTCTGGACACCTTCCAGCATCTCAACATCTTTCCTGAACTGAGGAGCCCAGAACTGGACACAGGACTCAAGGTGAGACGAACAAGTCTCTCAGTGAAGAACTTTCTCCTCACCTCCAGCCTAAACCTCCCCTGGTGCAGCTTGAGACTGTGTCCTCTTGTTCTGGTGCTGGTTGCTTGGGAGAAGACACCAACCCCCTCCTGGCTACAAAAGTCTGTACATTTACTATCAAAACAGTATTAAGTTAGTTGCCTATGAAGGCAGAACTAAAGGACAGCACAAATTTCTATAGATACATATAAATATATATTTGATGAGAGATTTAAACAGCTGACTGCAGGGGAAGGGGGAAAAAAAAAACCACCAACTGAAAAAGAAAGGAACTCTGACACAGTTATCAAAGACTGTGCACTTTAACTCCTTCACTGAAAGGGTTCTCAAACACTGGCCCAGGCTGCCCAGGGAGCTGGCTGAATCCCCATCCCGAGAGGTGTTTCCAAGAGGCAGAGATGTGGTGCTGAGGGCCATGGTTTAGCTTCAGCCCTGGTCAAGTTAGAGAATGGTTGGGCTTCATGATCTTAAAGGTCTTCTCCAACCAGAACAATTCCATGATTCTATGACAAGGTTTTGGTTGCAGCCACTTTAAGGTGTCCACACTCAGGTCATTCTCAATGACTCACAGCAACTAGGGAAAGCCCTGCTGGCAGTAGCAGAGGTCAAAGCTGTTCTTGGAAGCCCTGTTACTAATTTACAACAAGCACCAGCACCAGGTTTTACACATGGCCAGTTATCAGCAATGCTTAAGAAAGCTGGCAAAGAGTCAAGTGCTGTGCTGACAACCAGCGTGTCTGTTTTCTCCCTGACACTGCCATCAGCTTACATAAGCAAATCATTCTACCTCTGCTTCACCTTCTGTAACAGGGAGGGAAGGATTTGTAGTAAAGCTGCTCTGGAGGTTTGAAGACCTTTTGCCTTCTGATAGAAAACAAGTTCTTAGATTAAATGACGATATGTTCATTTCCCCCCCTCCAGTCTTCTGCCTGATAGCAGGAAACTTTTAACATCCCACTTAAAGCTGTCTTATGTTTATCCTAGGGGAGGGAGGGAATGATCACATTTTCCCAGGGTAAAACTCAACACTGAGTTTTAAGCTGCCAGAAGGGTTTTGTTTTCTTACATTTAAGAACACAACATTCCCACACAGCTTAATAAACTGTCTATTTTCAAAGGCAGAAAGTATCCCCATCTCTTTTCTCCCTCCCCATCTCTCTCCTGCCTCCCCATCTCTTTTCTCTCTCCCCATCTCTCTCCTGCCTCCCCATCTCTTTTCTCCCTCTCCATCTCTCTCCTGCCTCCCCATCTCTTTTCTCCCTCTCCATCTCTCTCCTGCCTCCCCATCTCTTTGCTCCCTCCCCACCTCTCCTGCCTCCCCATCTCTTTTCTCCCTCCCCACCTCTCCTGCCTCCCCATCTCTTTTCTCCCTCCCCACCTCTCCTGCCTCCCCATCTCTTTTCTCCCTCCCCACCTCTCCTGCCTCCCCATCTCTTTTCTCCCTCCCCACCTCTCTCCTGCCTCCCCATCTCTCTTCTCCCTCCCCACCTCTCTCCTGCCTCCCCATCTCTTTTCTCCCTCCCCACCTCTCTCCTGCCTCCCCATCTCTTTTCTCCCTCCCCACCTCTCTCCTGCCTCCCCATCTCTTTTCTCCCTCCCCACCTCTCTCCTGCCTCCCCATCTCTTTTCTCCCTCCCCACCTCTCTCCTGCCTCCCCATCTCTTTTCTCCCTCCCCACCTCTCTCCTGCCTCCCCATCTCTTTTCTCCCTCTCCATGTCTCTCCTGCCTCCCCATCTCTTTTCTCCCTCCCCACCTCCCTCCTGCCTCCCCATCTCCCTCCTGTTTACTCAGCAAAAGAAGTGATGATGCATTCAGCACTTTGGTCCCAGGACAACAATTTAACAAACTCTTTCCCATAGGGAGAGGGTTTGGAAAGCTGTTTTGTTTGATTTGGATGTCTTATTTAATTCCTCCTCGTAGAACCTCAGTCACTGCAGGCTCTTCAAAGAGCAGCTTTAGGCAGAAGGAGAAGGGAAGAAATCCTCCCTGTGGATGACTCCTTTTAAGTCTGCTTGAAGCTCCCTTATCAGGCTCCTTCACTCAAACCCACCCCACAGATCCATCTTGTCACAAATACCAGCTTGACTTTTACCACACTCCCATCCTGCTCCTCCTCTTCTCCTCTGCTAACAATGCCAGACGCTTTCTCCTGCCGTGGTGTTTATCAACCACACCAAATCCCTCCTACACAAGCAGTGAATTCTTCCCAAAGCAGTTCAGCAAGATGAACCAAAGCCCTGGCCAGGGAGTAATAGCCTTGCCCCAGCACTGGCTGGGCTCCAGCTGCTCTCCCATGCACAGTGCCAGCTCCCCAGGCCACTAATCCTCTTGGCATCAGCTGGGTGAAACTGTAAGGAATAGGGAAGTGCAGTTACAGGACACAGGAGGATGTCACAGGGAAGCCATACAGGTTCTGTACAGGAGAGTTACACCATACTCATAGATTCATAGGATGGTTTGAGTTGAAGGGACCTTTAAGATCATCTAGTTCCAATCCCCCTGCCATAAGCAGGGACACCTCCCACTAAACCAGGTTGCTCAAGGCCTCCTCCAACCTGACCTATTAAAACTACCAAGATTATTTGGTGAGGACAGCAAGCATATGGCAATCAGGCTGGCTGGAACACATCTCAAGTTCTCCCAGAAGCTTTGATAAACTCCACCCTCCCTGGCTCAGGTGGGACTCTCCAAGATCCAACTTCCATGACACAAAGAGGCTGGCCCTTTTAAATTAGTCATCAACTAACACAGGGAAACCAAGTGCAGGAATGGAGAATGACCCAAAAGAAGAATGAAGATGCTAGGGTACATGGAGAGCTGGGGGAGATGTGTACTGCTCCATATGCACTGGTTAGGCCACACCATGAGTCCTGTGTCCAGTTTTGGGCTCCTCAGTTTAAGAAGGACATTGAGACTCTTGAATGTGTCCAGAGAAGGGCAACAAAGCTGGGGAGGGGTCTGGAGCACAGCCCTGTGAGGAGAGGCTGAGGGAGCTGGGGTTGCTTAGCCTGGAGAAGAGGAGGCTCAGAGGAGGCCTTCTTGCTGTCTACAACTACCTGAAGGGAGGTTGTAGCCAGGAAGGGGTTGGTCTCTTCTCCCAGGCAACCAGCACCAGAACAAGAGGACACAGTCTCAAGCTGTGCCAGGGTAGGTATAGTCTGGATGTTAGGAAGAAATTCTTCATAGAGAGAGAGACTGGCCATTGGAATGTGCTGCCCAGGGAGGTGGTGGAGTCACCATCACTGGAGGTGTTTAGGAGGAGACTTGATGGGGTGCTTGGTGCCATGGTTTAGTTGATTAGATGGTGTTGGATGATAGGTTGGACACAATGATCTCGAAGGTCTCTTCCAACCTGATTTATTCTATTCTATTCTATTCTATACAGCCATGGCTGCACACCAACTTTCTCAGATGAGATCAGCACCAAACTTCCCTGATAACAGAGAGCCAGACAGCTTTAGTCCTGATTAAAGTGGCTGAAAAGAGTGGGAAGGAAATTTAGAGCTCAGTGACTCAAATGGCAATAAACATTTACAATGAAGCAATGAAAAGAGCAGATGAAAATCAATGCTCACTTAAAGCAAAACCCACAGGCAACAAGCCAAGCATCAGGCAACAACCACAGAGCTGGAACCCACCTCCAGCAAAAACAATCTCAGGGCATGAGGCTGGGGAGAGGTCTGGAGCACAAGCACTATGAGGAGAGGCTAAGGGTGTTTAGCCTGGAGAAGAGGAGGCTCAGGGGAGACCTTATTGCTGTCTACAACTACCTGAAGGGAGGCTGTAGCCAGGAAGGGGTTGGTCTCTTCTCCCAGGCACCCAGCACCAGAACAAGAGGACACAGTCTCAAGCTGTGCCAGGGGAAGTTTAGGCTGGAAGTGAGGAGAAAGTTCTTCCCAGAGAGAGTTGTTAGCCATTAGAATGTGCTGTCCAGGGGAGGTGGTGGAGTCACTGTGTCTGGAGGTGTTCATGAAAGGCTTGGTTGTGGCACTTGGAGCCATGGTTTAGTTGTCAGGAGGTGTTAGGTATAAGGTTGGACTTGATGATCTCTGAGGTCTTTTCCAACCTGGTTGATTCTATGAGTTCTTATATGAGAAATCCCAATGGCACCACATGAAATCCTTGCAAGAAATGCTGTCAGGTAAGGGAGAAAGCAGCTAAAAATGAAGTGCCCTGTTGGCCAAAGATTTAAAGAGGTACAAAAAGCAGCTATGACAACTCACTGTGGCAGGGCCATGGGAGACTCATCATGAAGGGCTGTGGAGAACACAGGCACAGGGAGAGAGCTTTTTTCTCTTCAGCAGATACCTACACCACAAACTGCTAGAAGCCTCTACTCCTGTAGGCATATTCATGAAAGATCCCTGCATGCAGCCACCACCTTTCTTTCATTCTTAAGCATCCCTGACTGGCCCCTGGCAGAGAATGCATGGGGAGTGCACCAGTAATAGGGCAAAAGGCACAGCAAGCCCCTGGGATTGAGGAGGAGCAAGCCCTGTTTGAGGAAATGGAGTCTCAGCTCAAAGCTGTAGGTCAAAGAAGTGTTATATCCATTTTCATCAGGAAAAGAGGCTGCCTGCCTCTCTGCTCACCACTGATCCCAGGGATTGAGGAGGAGCAAGTCCTACTTGAGGAAAGGGAGACTCAGCTCAAAGCTGTAGGTCAAAGAAGTGTTATATCCATTTTCACCAGGAAAAGAGGCTGCCTGCCCCTCTGCTCATCACTGGGTTCAGAAGGAGCAAGTCCTATTGGAGGGAAAGGAGACTCAGTTCAAAGTTTGTAGGTCAGAAAAGTGTTATATCCATTTTCATCAGTAAAAGAGGCTGCCTGCCTCTCTGCTCACCACTGATCCTGTCCCCACTCTCACACACAAGCATTTGCTGCAGCTCCACAGGGACCAGCTCTGGGAAATCATCAGTGTAAAAGATGGCCCAGCAAGAGATAACCCAGCTGGGTTAGGAAAGCTTCCTGGCACGTTGGTCCTAGCCCTGCTCTGGCAGGTGGGTGGGGAGCTGCTGGCCTCCCTTCCTCTCCAGTGCCCTGGCATTTCACTCTGGGACCTGCTCCCACCACTCTTGCTGCAGCTCTGTTCCTATAAGCAGCTTTCAATGCTCTGCTAAAGCTAAGAGTAAGATATGCATATGCATAAAATTGCTCAAAATGCACCAGCTCACAGGATCAGAGTCATGTGCCCTAGACTTAAGACACCCCGTGGGACTGCCAGCAAGGAGAACAAGCAGAAAAGAAGGGGGCTGGCAGCATGTGTAACACACAACTCTTCTGCACCAAGCTAAAAACCCTTCTCAGCCTTAGGGGAGCAGAACAGACTGAAGGAGTTGGGGCTGTTCAGTCTGCAGAAGAGAAGGCTCCGAGGCGACCTAATTGTGGCCTTCCAGTATCTGAAGGGGGCCTACAGGAAGGCTGGGGAGGGACTGCTCAGGATCTCAGGGAGTGATAGGACTAGGGGGAATGGAATGAAGCTGGAGGTGGGGAGATTCAGGCTGGAGGTGAGGAGGAAGTTCTTCCCCATGAGAGTGGTGAAGCCCTGGAATGGGTTGCCCAGGGAGGTGGTCGAGGCCCCAGCCCTGGAGGTGTTTAAGCCCAGGCTGGATGAGGCTGTGGGCAGGCTGATCTAGTGTGGGGTGTCCCTGCCCATGGCAGGGGGGTTGGAACTAGATGATCCTTGTGGTCCCTTCCAACCCTGACTGATACTATGCACTGTTATGGCAGGACCAAGAAAGCATAATTTAAACTAAGCCTCCTTGTGACCAGCTAGATGATAAGTGTACACCCACTGAAATGAAAAACAGCCACTCCAGAAAGCAGTGACAGAAACCTGGAGCTGTTATCAGCACACTGAGTGCTCTATCTGGGAAGCTCTGTGTGCCAGAGCCTGCAGCCTGACAGGAAGACACTTGGTGCATTAAGGCACTCAGCTGATTTATGGCTCATTTACATCAG
The DNA here is from genome assembly GCF_026170545.1 of Melanerpes formicivorus. Taxonomy (NCBI): domain Eukaryota; kingdom Metazoa; phylum Chordata; class Aves; order Piciformes; family Picidae; genus Melanerpes; species Melanerpes formicivorus. The sequence goes on along the minus strand of NW_027142498.1, from coordinate 289,198 downwards.
AAAGGTTTTGCAGCACAAGGACAATTCTCCCCCTCCTCCCCAAATTCCTAACCAGCTCTGCTGCTCTCCTTGGGATTTTCTCTCACACAAATCACCAGGACAAACCCCACAGATCTCGGAGGAACAGCAGGAGGGACTGAGTGCACGTGCTTGCATTTCAGATCACCCTAGGAAAGCACTCCCTGCCCAGACACCAGGGGAGGACAGTAACAAAACCCTCACCACAAGCCTGCATTTACAATCCAACTCCTCATAATCAGATTGGCAGAGGCAGGGTGAGATGGGGAGAAATCTCTTCCAAACCCCGTCTGGAAGGTGGATTAATGCTGAGGGCAGGAGTTTACCAGCCTGGCACCACGTGGAGCCCAATGCCATCACAGTATCACCAAGGTTGGAAGAGGCCTTGAGGATCATCGAGTCCAAGCTGTCACCACAGACCTCATGACTAGACCATGGCACCAAGTGCCACATCCAATCCCCTCTTGAACACCTCCAGGGATGGGGACTCCACCACCTCCCTGGGCAGCACATTCCAATGATGAATGACTCACTCAGTGAAGAACTTTCTCCTCACCTCCAGCCTAAACTACCCCTGGCACAGCTTGAGACTGTGGCCTCTTGTTCTGGTGCTGGTTGTTTGAGAGAAGAGACCAACCCCCACCTGGCTACAACCTCCTTTCAGGTAGTTGTAGAGATCAAGAAGGTCTCCCCTGAGCCTCCTCTTCTCCAGGCTAAGCAACCCCAGCTCCCTCAGCCTCTCCTCACAGGGCTGTGCTCCAGACCCCTCCCCAGCTTTGTTGCCCTTCTCTGAACACCTTCAAGTCTCTCAATGTCCTTCTTAAACTGAGGAGCCCAGAACTGGACACAGGACTCAAGGTGTGGCCTAACCAGTGCTGAGCACAGGGCACAATGACTTCCCTGCTCCTGCTGGCCACACTGCTCCTGATGCAGGCCAGGATGCCATTGGCCTTCTTGGCCACCTGGGCACACTGCTGGCTCACATTCAGGCAGCTGTCAATCAGCACCCCCAGGTCCCTCTCTGCTTGGGAGCTCTCAGCCACTCTGACCCCAGCCTGTAGCTCTGCATGGGGTTAAAGGAGCACCTCTCACCCTGTCAGCCCCAGGGAAAAGAGAAAAATCTTCACTTCCTGGGAGAGGAGGGACTGGGGAGCCCAATACCCACAGGCCTGCAGCAGAAACTGCAGAACATGCAGCTGAAGTTCAGATACAGTGCAAGCACACAGGGCTTCCAGTGTCCCAGTGCAGGACCCACAACATTCTTTCTCTTACCAGCAGAAATCCCTTAGCTGTAAAATGCTTTCCAATTCCTGGAACAGAGAAGGAAAAAAATCTGCCCCTCTCCAGAAGCACATTCCTGCAGGTATCACTCATATCTTTACTTCAGTGTGCAGCACTGTTACCAAAATAGACCAGCCCACCGGCCAACCCAACAATCCAGCACAGCATGGCACATGCCAGCCCCAAGGGGGCAAAAGCCTTGAATCACCACAGCAGCCTGGGGCAGGCAGTTTCATCTCAGGGCCAGGAACACTAGCAGCTTATAGAACAGAACAGAACTGAACCAAACCAGGTTGGAAGAGACCTTCAACATCATCAAGTCCAACCTATCACCCAACACCATCTCATCAACTAAACCATGGTACCAAGCACCCTATCAAGTCTCCTAAACACCTCCAATGATGGCGACTCCATCACCTCCCTGGGCAGCACATTCCAATGGGCAATCACTCTCTCTATGAAGAATTTCTTCCTAACATCCAGCCTAAACCTCCCCTGGCACAGCTTGAGACTGTGTCCTCTTGTTCTGGTGCTGGTTGCCTGGGAGAAGAGACCAACCCCCACCTGGCTACAACCTCCCTTCAGGGAGTTGTAGACAGCAAGAAGGTCTCCTCTGAGCCTCCTCCTCTCCAGGCTAAGCAACCCCAGAGAATGTGTCCAGAGAAGGGCACCACAGTTGGTGAGGGGCTTGGAGCACAGCCCTGTGAGGAGAGGCTGAGGGAGCTGGGGCTGCTTCTCAGCCTGGGTCTTCTTCAGTCCAGCAAACTCTTGACATATCTCATGATGCTGACTTCTCAAAATACTCTAACCCCTACTGTGCTTTGTACCACATGATAGCAGAGCTGAGCAGGACTGTTGCCACAAGGGAGTAAACAACAGCTCAGAGCACAGCACGAGCAGGAGATGATTAACAGCACTACCAAGAAGTCAGTACCAGCAGGCATCTCCTTAGGTGTACACCTCCAGGTCACTTAAAACTGTGGCTACCTCTAGAAGGGGGCTTTGTGGCACAGTAGCAACTTGATGGCATCTTTTCCATCCCCAAGAGATATGGCAAAAGCAGAAGGCTGAGAGGAACCATCTCTTTCAGTAGCACCTTACACAGCTTGCTTTAAAATTGACCATGGCACCACACACCTGCCAAGTACTAATGCTGCACTGCCACCAGCATTTCCAAGAGGCTTAACTTAAAACAGTTCACTGGGATTAAGCAGAACTCTGTGCAGTAGGTCCCAAGAGCAGAAGAGAAGACATGCCTAGAAGGCTGAAGGGACAGGACCACAGCTGCAGACACTCAGGGAACACAGTGTCATTTCAACAGGTCTGTATTTCCTACAGACAGCAGTAAAATGTCTGTGTCACACCCCCCCAGAAAGCCCTTTCCAGAAAGCCCCCAGATGTCACAGAATGGTTTGGAAGAGACTTCAAAATCATCTAGCTGCAACCTCCCTGCCATGGGCAGGGACACCTCCCACCAGCTCAGGCTGTTCAAGACCTCATGCAGCCTGGCCTTGAACATCTCCAGGGAGAGGGCATCCACAGCCTCCCTGGGCAACCTGCTCCAGTGTCTCACCACCCTCACTGGAAAGAATTTCTCCTTAATTCCAGTCTCACTCTCCCCTCTGCCAGCTCAAAGCCACTGCCCCTCATCCTGTCACTCCCAAGCCCCTGCCAAAAGTCCTTCCTGTGGCCCCTTCAGCTACTGGAAGGCTGCTCTAAGGTCTCCACAGAGCCTTCGCTTCTCCAGGCTCAACAGCCTTTAAGATTCAACATCTGTACACCTCTCCAAGAGAGCAAAGGTAAATGGCCTGGCCCAGGGGGAGCCCCCAGCACAGTCCTCATGCCCAGCACACACAGCTGTAGGCCACGGGGAAAGGAAGGGGAGGAAGACAAAACATCTTTCAATGATGTTAACAGCAACCCTTATCAAACCCACACAGACTCCTACATCAAAAGGCCTCTTGAGTAACTATTTATGTTCTAACAAGAAGGCTAAGTAGGTTTCTTTCTCTATTTTTCTTTTTTTATTGCAGTTTCTTTTTAAATGCTGGTCAGAGACACCCAGAGGTCCCTTTGGGACAGGCAAGTGGAAGGTCACTGTGTGCCTGCTGCCTCACAGGCCAGCCTTAAACACAGCTGGCAAGGTGACCAGCTAAGATTCTGGAATTGCTGGTGTGAGACAGCATGTTTGGAGAATAAACAAACAGAAACACTTTTCTCTGTGTGTTTTGTGATACAGCCCTCACAGAAACCAACAACATCATCAAACTCTGTGTCTCTTCCCTAAAAGAAAAAGCTTCTCCATGCAGAGCACACAGCTATGCAGTGCTACAGGCTGGGGTCAGAGCAGCCAGGCAGAAAGGGACCTGGGGGTACTGGTTGACAGCGGCTGAACATGAGCCAGCAGTGTGCCAACGGCATCCTGGCCTGCATCAGGAAGAGTGTGGCCAGCAGGAGCAGGGAAGTCCTTGTGCCCTGTACTCAGCACTGGTTAGGCCACACCTTGAGTCCTGTGTCCAGTTCTGGGCCCCTCAGTTTAGGAAGGACATTGAGACTCCTGAGCATGTCCAGAGAAGGGCAAGAAAGCTGGGGAGAGGCCTTGAGCACAGCCCTGTGAGGAGAGGCTGAGGGAGCTGGGGTTGCTTAGCCTGGAGAAGAGGAGGCTCAGGGGAGACCTTCTGGCTCTCCACAACTACCTGAAGGGAGGTTGTAGCCAGGTGGGGGTTGGTCTATTTTCCCAGGCAACCAGCACCAGAACAAGAGGACACAGTCTCAAGCTGTGCCAGGGGAGGTTTAGGCTGGAGGTGAGGAGAAAGTTCTTCCCAGAGAGAGTTGTTAGCCATTGGAATGTGCTGCCCAGGGAGGTGGTGGAGTCCCCATCCCTGGAGGTGTTCAAGAGGGGATTGGATGTGGCACTTGGTGCCATGGTTTAGTTGTCATGAGGTGTTGGGTGACAGGTTGGACTTGATGATCTCTGAGGTCTTTTCCAGCCTTACTGATTCTATGATTCTGTACTTCACGGCACACAGAGAGGGAAGCAAATGGGTGAGAAGATCAACCACGTTTGCCATCTTGTGCAAGCTTTGTAGCTGCACAAACAACACTGCTGGTACTGGAAAACTTTGAGAAATCCCAAGGAAAGCCTCAGGCCCCCACCAGATAGCTTCACTAACTCTCTTAGCCAATAACAAAATTCTTCTTCAATCCTCTCCTCACAGGGCTGTGCTCAAGGCCTCTCCCCAGCCTCCTTGCCCTTCTCTGGACACGTTCAAGTCTCTGAATGTCCTTCTTAAACTGAGGAGCCCAGAACCAGACACAGGACTCAAGGTGTGGCCTAACCAGTGTGGAGTACAGGGCACAATGACTTCCCTGCTCCTGCTGGCCACACTGCTCCTGATGCAGGCCAGGATGCCGTTGGCACACTGCTGGCTCATGTTCAGCTTACTATCAACCAGTCTGCCAAGAAAGCACTGACACCTCCCCGTGTTAAGGAACTGCAAGGCAAATCACAACCCTGGATGCTTCAGAGAGTGTTTTATGGCTTCTCTCGGCATCCAACTCAGCAAATCAGCCACCACTCACATACACCCCTAAATAACAGAGCAAGTAATATTCCCTGCACCCCATAAATCTGACAGAGTGATGCCTTCAGCTTTTTGTTTTCCTTAGAAAAGACAAATGCCTCAAGGCAATCCGCGCTGCTGGCTGAAACGACGCGAGTGGAACGCTCGGCTGGATCGCTGTGCTTTCATAACAGGGTTATGAGGTAATGTTTGCATGTCTGGAAGCACAGCTAAGACATTTCCATGCTACAGATGAGCTGCAATGATGGATTATTTCCTAGAGCAACTAAAACCAACAAAAATACCACCCCCCACCACCAAAAAAAAAGAAACCCCCCCCAGAAGATTAAGCATCTCCAGGATCTTGGCTTCGACTACTCTTCACGCCCCAGATAAACCACTCTGAGGGTTTGTTTTGCAAACAATGGTGTGGAAATTTTTCCTCCTGAAAGGGAAAAATGAATTATGGGTGCCACAGGAAACCTGAATCAACATCAACACTTTGGCTCAGCCCAGCAAGAACAATTGCAAGGAGACGACTGCCAGAGAAACAGTTACTGGAGGAGCACCCAGCGTTTTAAGCCTGTTGCTTGAATCACTGAATCAATAAGGTTGGAAAAGACTTCAGAGATCATCAAGTCCAACCTGGCACCCAACACCTCATGACAACTAAACCATGGCTCCAAGTGCCACATCCAAGCCCCTCTTGAACACCTCCAGGGATGGGGACTCCACCACATCCCTAGGCAGCACATTCCAGTGGCCAATTATTCTTTCTGTGTAAAACTTTCCCCTCACCTCCAGCCTAAACTTCCCCTGGCACAGCTTGAGACTGTGTCCTCTTGTTCTGGTGCTGCTTGCCTGGGAGAAGAGACCAATCTCCTCCTGGCTACAACCTCCCTTCAGGGAGTTGTAGAGAGCAATGAGGTCTCCCCTGAGCCTCCTCTTCTCCAGGCTAAGCAACCCCTACTCCCTCAGCCTCTCCTCACAGGGCTGTGCTCCAAACCCCTCCCCAGCCTCCTTGCCCTTCTCTGGACACCTTCAAGTCTCTCAATGTCCTTCTTAAGCTGAGGGGCCCAGAACTGGACACAGGACTCAAGGTGTGGCCTAACCAGTGCTGAGCACAGGGCACAATGACTTCCCTGCTCCTGCTGGCCACACTATTCCTAATGCAGGCCAGGATGCCATTGGCCTTTGTGGCCCCCTGGGCACACTGCTGACTCATGTTTAGGCAGCTGTCAATCAGCACCCCCAGACAGCTTTTGTTTGTTTGGGGTTTATTTGGTTGCATTGTTGTTGCTGTTTGGGTTTTTTCTTTTTGTTGTGATCTTGTTACTTTAATTTCCAGAGCATGACAGCCACAGGACCAATGTAAATCCAATAAACACCAAAAGCACCTAAATCCCTGTGAGAGCATTTCCCCTAATTGCAAGCACTTCATCTTTAACATCACAAATCTGCCACTCAGTGGTGATCAAAACAAAAACCCCATACAAAATGAAATAAAAAGTCCAACAACAAACCCAAACCAAAATAAAAGCAAAACAACATCCCCCAACAAACAAATACACAAAAAAAAACCCCACACAAACCCACCAAACAAATACCACCAAATCAGATGAAGACCTAAAATTCTTAGGGGCTCCTGGAAACTATTAAAAACATCATTCGAGGTCAGTATCAGCTTTAAGGTTCATGTCCACACAGCGTTCTTCAGGATAAGGTCACCAAAAGGTAACAGTGATAAAATTGGTGTCAGCATCTCAGTGTCTCTGTTGAAAAGGATCATTTATTCAAACAAAGCTCTGCTTACTGGTGCTCTGCTAAGCAAGTAGTTGAGAGCTACCTGACAGAACTTTAGAACCATAGAATCAATAAGGATGATCTTTGAGGTCTCTTCCAACATGTCCAAGCTGTCACCCAACACCTCATGACTACTAAACCATGGCACCAAGTGCCACATCCAATCCCCTCTTGAACACCTCCAGGGACACCTCCTCTTGAACTCCACCTCCCTCAGCCTCTCCACACAGGACTTGTGCTCCTCCTCTTGAACACCTCCTCTTGAACTCCACCACCTCCCTGGGCAGCACATTCCAGTGGCCAATCTCTCTTTCTATGAAGAACTTCTTCCTAACCTCCAGCCTAAACCTCCCCAGCACAGCATGAGACTGTGTCCTCTTGTTCTGGTGCTGGTTGCCTGGGAGAAGAGACCAATCCCCACCTGGCTACAACCTCCCTTCAGGGAGTTGGAGAGAGCAAGAAGGTCTCCCCTGAGCCTCCTCTTCTCCAGGCTAAGCAACCCCAGCTCCCTCAGCCTCTCCTCACAGGGCTGTGCTCCAGACCCCTTCCCAGCTTTGTTGCCCTTCTCTGGACACCTTCCAGCAAGTCAACCTCCTTCCTAAACTGAGGGGCTCAGAAGTGGCCACAGTAAGGTCCCTTTCCAACTCAAACCATGCCTGGAAGCATTGAAAGCCAGGTTGGGCTGGCCCTTGAGCAAGCTGGTTTAGTGGGAGGTGGCCCTGTGTACGGCAGGGAGGTTAGCACTGGATGATCTTTAAGGTCTCCTTCCAAACACCATTCTCTGATTCTGTACAAAGCACAGGAGATGCTGAGTTGTTCACAATGAGGAAGGTTAATAAGAGAGACAGAAAAATTGAAACTAAAGACAAATAATAAATCCCCTTTTGTCATAATTTTTAACAAACTACTCCAACTCTCCCCTTGTGATTTCTCAGCTCCTAGAACTTCTTGTCCACAGGCATTCAGTGTCACACAACAGCACATGAAAGCCATCCCAGATTCAAGCTGTATATTTAGCATTCCTGACTATGCAGACTACCAATTTCTATCCAAGGCAATTCTTTCCATGTGACACCCATCACTCACTTTGGTACTCTCTGTCACAGTTGAGTTTAAAAGTTAATAGCTATTCATTTTACAAGGTGAAATGCCTCTGACCTTGACCCTATGCAATGGGCAGGGGAAAACCAAGAGGTTCTTCCTTTTGTGAGGAGAGATAAGGTAAAGGAAGCAGAAGCAAAAGGAAATGGCAAGTTGTAGCAGGGTTCAGGGCCAGATGGTCACAGTAAAAAGCATCAAATGTCACAGCAGTCCCCAAGGACTCAATACACAGAGATGTGCTGGTGTACAGCTACCTTACACTGCATTGCTCATCTTTAAACTTGTTAGATACCAGGACAGACTTCACAGCAAGAGGAGACACTTCTCTGCAAGAGCTAAAGTAATATTGGTCCAGAGAAGGGCCATGAAGATGATCAGAATGCTGGAGCACCTCCTGTATGGGAACAGGCTGAGAGAGTTGAGATTGCTCAGCCTAGAGAAGAACAGGCTCTGGGGAGACCTCAGAGCAACCTTCCTGTACCTGAAGGGGGCTAGAGAGATGGGGTTAGAGAGATGGGGTTAGAGAGATGGGGCCAGAGAGATGGGGCCAGGGACTTTTTAGAATGGCTTGCAGTGATAGGGTGAGGAACAATGACCTGAAACTGGAGCAGGGTAGAGTTAAGTTGAACATAAGAAGGAAGTTCCACACAATAAGAGCTGGGAAATACTGGACCAGGTTGCCCAGGGATGTGGTTGAGGCCTCATCCCTGGAGATATTCAAGGTCAAAATTGGTGGGACGCTGAGCAACCTGACCTAGTTGAAGGTGTCCCAGCCCACTGCAGTTGGGTAAGATGACCTTTGAGGGTCCCTTCCAACCCTATGGAGTCTTTTACTGTGTGATTTGGGAGCTAGTATCAGGAATAGTATGGCCAGCAGGAGCAGGGAAGTCATTGTGCCCTGCACTCAGCACTGGTTAGGCCACACCTTGAGTCCTGTGTCCAGTTCTGGGCTCCTCAGTTCAGGAAAGATGTTGAGATGCTGGAAGGTGTCCAGAGAAGGGCAACAAAGCTGGGGAGGGGTCTGGAGCACAGCCCTGTGAGGAGAGGCTGAGGGAGCTGGGGTTGCTTAGCCTGGAGAAGAGAAGGCTCAGGGGAGACCTTCTTGCTCTCTACAACTCCCTGAAGGGAGGGGCTGGTCGCTTCTCCCAGGCAACCAGCACCAGAACAAGAGAACACAGTCTCAATCTGCACCAAGGGAGGTTTAGGCTGGATATTAGGAAGAAGTTCTTCCCAGAAAGAGAGATTGGCCATGGGAACGTGCTGCCCAGGGAGGTGGTGGAGTCACCATCACTGGAGGTGTTCAGGAGGAGACTGGATGGGGTGCTTGTTGCCATGGTTTAGTTGATTAGATGGTGTTGGATGATAGGTTGGACTCGATCTCAAAGATCTCTTCCAACCTGGTTAATTCTATCCTGGTCTAGTGACACAGAGCAGAGGCTAAAAAGGAGGTGTGAAGAGCCAGGCAAGCAAACTTAACTACAGAGACTTACCTACAGAGAATAGTCTCTAAGTAGGAGTAGAAGTCTTAAATAAGGACCTATTGCATAAGATAAATTTAGGCTTGCAAGTTACTCTTATGCTTTTATTCTTGCCTGCGAACTCCTACGAGCTGTAACATCTTATCTGCACAAGGAATCTAAATTGGTCTTTAAAAAAGTTTTACAGAGATTTCAAGAAGTTGTTGTTTCACTTCTTGCCAGCCAAGGATGGGGGGAAAAAAAAAAAGCAAACCCTTTACCAAAAATGATAGCAGGTAAAGGAGCATTTGGTAAGAAGCCAAAATGGATGCTGTAGCTTTATTTTAGCTTCACTTGCCATAGGGAGAGGAAGAGATCCAGGAAAGCTGAAGCAGGCTACCAAGGTCTGTAGAGGAAAGATACGATGACTGGGTGGCTCTGCTCTATAGGAAAAACAAAGTATCATAGAATGGTTTGAGTTGGAAGGGACTTTAAGGATCATCTAGCCCCTGCCATGGGCATGGAAACCTTCCCCTAGCCCGGATTGCTCAAGGCCTCATCCAATGCAGTGTGCCCAGGCAGCCAGGAGGGCCAATGGCATCCTGGCCTCCATCAGGAACAGTGTGGCCAGCAGGAGCAGGGAGGTCATTCTGCCCCTGTGCACTGCACTGGTTAGGCCACACCTTGAGTCCTGTGTCCAGTTCTGGGCTCCTCAGTTTAGGAAGGACATTGAGAGACTTGAAGGTGTCCAGAGAAGGGTAACAAGGCTGGGGAGAGGCCTTGAACACAGCCCTGTGAGGAGAGGCTGAGGGAGCTGGGGTTGCTTAGCCTGGAGAAGAGGAGACTCAAGGGTGACCTTATCACTCTCTACGACTACCTGAAGGGAGGTTGTAGACAGGAGGCTGTTGGTCTCTTCCCCCAGGCAGCCAGTACCAGAACAAGAGGACACAGTCTCAGGCTGCACCAGGGGAGGTTTAGGTTGGATGTTAGGAAGAAGTTCTATACAGAGAGAGTGATTGCCCATTGGAATGGGCTGGCCAAGGAGGTGGTGGAGTCACCATCATTGGAGGTGTTCAGGAGGAGACTTGATGGGGTGCTTGGTGCCATGGGTTAGTTGTTTAGGTGGGTTGGATTGGTTGATGGGTTGGACACAATGATCTTGAAGGTCTCTTCCAACCTGGTTTGGTTTATTCTAAATAAGGTTTATTCAATCTGACCTTGAACACCTCCAGGGAGTGGGCAGCCACAACCTCCAGCTCATTTACAACACTAAACTTGGGGTACAGAGGTGCAGATAGTTATTCCATGTTAATCCTGCTTCCCCTCTAGTAGCTCAGGAGCTGATTTGTCAGCACATCACCCTCAGTATGCTAGCCACATCAAAAACTTTGGGGCTCTCAAACTAACCTTTCCAACAACTGCCAGCATAACCAGTCAGACACTGAGTGCCACCCCTACCAAAAACTGTGCAGCAGAAGCCAAGACTACCTTAGCCTGAGGGGCAAAAGCCACCTTCTGATAGGAAGTCAGAGAATTTTGGATGCTGGCAGAGCAGAGAAGCTGCTGTTCATCTGGCTGTTCATGCCAATCTGCTCCCTTGCTCTGCCAACTGAGAAGAGGCTGGATGTGAGGAGGAAGTTCTTCCCCATGAGAGTGGTGAAGCCCTGGAATGGGTTGTGCAGGGAGGTGGTTGAGGCCTCATCCCTGGAGGTGTTTAAGCCCAGGCTGAACGAAGCTCTGGGCAGCCTGCTCTAGTGTGGGGTGTCCCTGCCCATGGCAGGGGGTTGGAACTAGTTGATCCTTGTGGTCCCTTCCAACCCTGACTGATACTATGAGAACATGGGCTTCTACTAGCAGGAGTTTAAGAGCTGTCATCTCCCATTTTTCTCTTAATGCCTTTGTCCTTGTTAGGTGTTCCAATAACCTCTCCCCTCATAGTAAACAGTTAGAAAGAGACCTGGGGGTAGTGGTTGATAGTAGGCTGAACATGAGCCAGCAGTGTGCCCAGGGGGCCAAGAAGGCTAATGGCATCCTGGCCTGCATCAGGAACAGTGTGGCCAGCAGGAGCAGGGAAGTCATTCTGCCCCTGTACTCTGCACTGTTTAGGCCACACCTGAGTCCTGTGTCCAGTTCTGAGCCCCTCAGTTTAGGAAAGATGTTGAGTTGCTGGAAGGTGTCCAGAGAAGGGCAACAAAGCTGGGGAGGGGTCTGGAGCACAGCCCTGTGAGGAGAGGCTGAGGGAGCTGGGGTTGCTTAGCCTGGAGAAGAGGAGGCTCAGGGGAGACCTTCTTGCTCTCTACAACTCCCTGAAGGGAGGTTGTAGCCAGGAGGGGGGTGGTCTCTTCTCTCAGGCAACCAGCACCAGAACAAGACGACACAGTCCGAAGCTGCGCCAGGGGAGGTTTAGGCTGGATGTAAGGAAGTTCTTCATAGAAAGAGAGATTGCCCATTGGAATGTGCTGCCCAGGGAGGTGGTGGAGTCACCATCACTGGAGATGTTTAGGAAAAGACTGGATGGTGTGCTTGTTGCCATGGTTTAGATGATCAGAAGGTATTGGGTGATAAGTTGGACTCAATGATCTCTGAGGTCTTTTCCAACCTGGTTAATTCTATTCCACTTTTCTGTTAAAATGTGTGTATTTTCACTGACAGAGCCCACAAGGTAGCCATGAAACATTTTACTTCATTAGCACTGAAGACATCTATTTCTCATTTGCAAGAAGGATCCTTCTCAGCCCTGGGTGGAGCAGAGCCCTCCTAACACGGAGCACAATTTCCCCTCCTGCTGGCAAACCTCATTTCCCATTCTCTTTTTGCTAAGCAGCAGAGTCTTCTCCCATCAGCACCAGATCACAGGCAAGAATAACAAGATCCAGGTAAAGGTGTGAGGGGAGAGTCCCTGCCTTGTGTTTACTTTACATAAATGAAGATTTGTAAATACCAGTATTACCTCAGGCTCATAAAACATTAACAGCAGTAAGTGGCAAAGGGGACAAAACCCCCCTCCCAGTAACAGAAGTAGAGGGGTGCACATGTTGGAGAAGCAGCTGAGGCTGCTCTTAGCTTGATAAATAGGAGCACAAGCTGAGTAGGGTGTTTGAAGTAGCACTCAAAAAAGCATTAGAGCCAAAACTTAATAAGCTCCAGTGCTTGATAAACTGCAGGACAGGTGGCCCACAGGCTGGAAGACGTGGAACAACCAAATTTGACAGCAAGATCAAGGCACACACCTGATTACATTATCTCAGTGTCCCAAGATTGGGCACCTAGGCTGGGAAGTTGTTTACACTGAGCCAAGAGCTATTTATTTTCTAAGTTTAGGACTGCCTTTGGACTAAAGGGAACGCAAGCTGCTTATTCTTGTCAGGTATTCAGATGACATTTACCCAGGTCATCATGCAAAGCACTCAAACCATTCACCTGCAAGATGCTGGGATAGCTGCTTGCAAGAGGAAACATGCCAAATGAGGACATGAAAAGTCAGTTCTGCTTCTCTTCCTGACTGCACACAGACAATGTACAATCATAGAATCAACCAGGTTGGAAAAGACCTCAGAGATCATCATGTCCAACCTATTACTTAACACCTCCTGACAACTAAACCATGGCTCCAAGTGCCACATCCAAGCCTTTTTTGAGCACCTCCAGGGACTCCACCACCTCCCTGGGCAGCACAGGAACTCCACCTCCCTCAGTCTCTCCTCACAGGACTTGTGCTCCTCCTCTTGAACACCTCCTCTTGAACTCCACCACCTCCCTGGGCAGCACATTCCAATGGCCAATCTCTCTTTCTATAAAGAACTTCTTCCTCACCTCCAGCCTAAACTTCCCCTGACACAGCCTGAGACTGTGTCCTCTTGTTCTGGTGCTGGTTGCCTGGGAGAAGAGACCAACCTACACCTGGCTATAACCTCCCTTCAGGTAGTTGTAGACAACAATAAGGTCTCCCTATAACTACCTGAAAGGAGATTGTGGAGAGACTGGGGTTGGTCTCTTCCCCCAAGTACATGAAGGAAAGCTGGGCACATCCCCTTCTGACTTGAAGGAACAGAATAGAATAGACCAGACCAGACCAGACCAGGTTGGAAGAGACCTTCAAGATCATCGTGTCCAACCCATCAACCAATCCAACCCACCCAAACAACTAACCCATGGCACCAAGCACCCCATCAAGTCTCCTCCTGAACACCTCCAGGGATGGTGACTCCACCACCTCCCCAGGCAGCCCATTCCAATGGGCAATCACTCTCTCTGTATAGAACTTCTTCCTAACCTCCAGCCTAAACCTCCCCTATGATCATCCCTGCAGAAATCACACATGGGTTTGCTTAGAGTGGAGACTTCATTTAAGGGCCTACAGCCTACATAAAGGAAAAGATGCAAGCCAGGAGGGAGAAAGATGATCTCCCCAGAGTTACATAGCATAAGTGCTAGAACTAAGAATTGATGTCAGGTGGGTTTGACCCCTGCCTTATGTCCTGCAGCCACACAAGGCACAATGCCCCTGTGAATTTTTAAGAGGAGCCCCAGATGAAACAGGAAAGCTGCAAAACAGGTTAAATAAAACACCAAGGACTTTGCTGAAAGCCTCTTGTGGCTTTCCATTCTGTTTAACAGACAGCATTTAGAAAGGACTCAGACATTCTTTTCAGTACTAGAGCATATTACTCAGACATCTGAAAGCCTGAGTCCTCTTTAACAAGAAATTACTTGTTCCTTAGTACAATCTCCTTAGCTACTTCTGCTTTACCCTGAATAGAAGAGAATTAACCAGGTTGGAAAAGACCTTTGAGATCATCAAGTACAACCTATCACTCAACACCATCTAATCAACTGAACCATGGCACCAAGCACCCCATCCAGTCTCTTTCTAAACCCCTCCAGTGATGGTGACTCCCCCCTGCTATAGGTGCCACTGTTTATCTCCCCTTCTCAAAATCCCAAACTGCAGCACTCCCTTCTCTCAACATCCATATAATTGCATTTCTCCAAATGGAAAGTAAGTCACTTGGCAATAAGAGAGATCCTTCACCATAGGATCTTCACCTTCCTCGGGTCTTCAGCCACCACTACCTACCACCTGAACAGCAATAAAGAAGGGCTGCAACAGTTAGATTCCTTGCTGTCTGCAATGCACTGTGGCCAGTCTTCCAGTTTCAACAGTAGTTTAGGACAAAGTAGATGCTTTTCCTCTTCCACTGTTCAGAAAACATTGAGTCAAAGATGGGTTTTATACTGATCTCCCCCCACCTCCTACCCCACAAGAGTCAGTGAGCTTTGCTGCTTCTTGTACATCAGAGATCAGAGATGATGACACACTTGATAAATTAATCAATGCCACTTATTGCCTAAAACTCACCAGCACTGATCAAAATCATCATTTCACCAAGGGATAAAGAAGAATTGACTGAAAAAACACTGCTTGTGTTTGTCAAGATGATACAGCCTAGGCAGCTTTACCCCATCAGCACACAGTATCACCAAGGTTGGAAGAGACCTCGAGGATCATCGAGTCCAACCTGTAACCACAGAGCTCATGACCAGACCATGGCACCAAGTGCCACATGCAATCCACTCCTGAACCCCTCCAGGGGTGGTGACTCCACTACCTCCCTGGGCAGCACATTCCAATGGCTAACAACTCTCTCTCAGGGAAGAACTTTCTCCTCACCTCCAGCCTAAACTTCCCCTGGCACAGCTTGAGACTGTGTCCTCTTGTTCTTGTTACCCTTCCTTAGCTGATCTTCTCCTATGAGATAATGCTATTTAGTCTGTGCTTTATTTGAAATCACATAAACTTTAGGTTTAGAATACAACAGAATTAACCAGGTTGGAAAAGACCTTTGAGGTAGAGTCCAACCTATCACCCAACACCATCTAACCAACTAAACCATGGCACCAAGCACCCCATCCTGTCTCTTCCTAAACACCTCCAGGGATGGTGACTCTACCACCTCCCTGGGCAGCACATTCCAATGGCCAATCTCTCTCTCTCTGTGAAGAACTTCTTCCTAACATCCAGCCTAAGAAGGTCTCTTCCAACCTGGTTTATTCTATTTATTATTATTTATTCTATTTATGCTTTAGATGCACTTGGTTTTATAAACACCCTTCAGAAACAGGATGCTGGAAGCTCAAATGCATTGCAATTTACAACTGAGTACCCAAGAACAGTTTTGTGTTACAGCTAACAATTAGAAGTTTTTTTCTCCACACTACCAAGAAGGAACAAAAACCAAACCCACCAACACCCCAACATTAGGGACAGAAGAAGAAAAGCACTTTCTAGATACACAGTGCAGCAGGGGTTTCATTGTTATCCATACTTCAAAACCCCATAAAGCCCTGTGAAAAAGGCAGAATGAGAAGATCCATATTTTCATCAAGACTGAAGTAAATTGTGTCCCCTTACCGAGCAAAATAGCCTTGCCTTCTTTCCTTCTTCTCTTCCTTGGTCTCCATCATGCACAGCCACAGGTGCAAGGTGAGCAGCCAAGCACGATGCTCTTTTTCCCTCCCCTCAGTATCTCATATCCAGGCAGCGTCCCCTAGACAGAGCATTGGAAAAACAGGAAGTTCATAAATCAATGTGCTGAGAACACCTCCAAAAAGCCAACAGGGTTGTGGAAGTGCAACTGACATGGTGATAAAGCTAAGTAAAACTTTAACCAGCCAATATTTGTCAAGTGATAGCCATTTGTGACACGAAGAGACCAAAGCCCACGAGTGCACTCGGGCCCATTTCTCCAGCAGGGATACTGCAAGCACATTACAAAACCCTGGAAGGATTGAGTAGAAGTAAGAGTGGAAGAGTAGAAGTAAGAGTAGAAGTAAGAGTAGAAATAAAATTAACCAGGCTGGAAAAGGCCTTCAAGATCATCAAGTCCAACCTATCACCCAACACTATCTAATCAACTAAACCATGGCACCAAGCACCCCATCCAGTCTCCTCTTAAACACCTCCAGTGATGGGGACTCCACCACCTCCCTGGGCAGCACATTCCAATGGGCAATCACTCTCTGTGTGAAGAATTTCTTACTAACATCCAGTCTAAACCTCCCCTGGCACAGCTTGAGACTGTGTCCTCTTGTTCTGGTGCTGCTTGCCTGGGAAAAGAGACCACTCCCCACCTGGCTACCACCTCCCTTCAGGGAGTTATAGAGAGCAAGAAGGTCACCCCTGAGCCTCCTCTTCTCCAGGCTAAACAACCCCAGCTCCCTCAGCCTCTCTTCATAGGGCTGTGCTCCAAACCCCTGTTAAAGTTTATACCAAACATCTTCCTGGCTGGAGGTTGGAAAGAACCTCTGGAGTCTAAGACCTCTGCTAAAGCAGGTTCTCCTAGATCAGGCTGCATTGTAATACATCCAAGCAGGTTTTGAGTCTCTAGAGGAGACTCCACAACCTGTCTGGGCAGCCTAATCCAGGGCTCCATCACCCGCAAAGTGAAGAAGCTTTTCCTTATGTTCAAGGGGAGCCTCTTGTGTTCTCTTTCATGCCTGTTGCCCCTTGTCCTGTCACTGGGCACCACTGAAAGAAGCCCAGCCCCATCTTCCTGCCCCCAAGCATTTAGCTATTGATCAGCATTGATCAGATTCCCTCTCAGTTTGCTCTTCTCTAGGATAAACAGCCCCAGGTGTCTCAGCGTCAGAGCTGATTGGTAACTACTGCAACTAATGATATGCCACACTAATTGGTGTCCAACATTCCTACCAAGATGTTTTATCACCTTTCCCTCTCCAGCACACCTTCAACCTACCCTGACAGCTTATGCACATAGGATCACAGAATTGTTAGGGTTGGAAGGGATCATTTAGTCCCAACCCCCTGCCATGGGCAGGGACACCTCACACTACAGCAGGTTGCTCACAGCCACATCCAGCCTGGCTGCAAACACCTCCAGGCAGGAGGCTTCCACCACCTCCCTGGGCAACCTGTGCCAGGCTCTCACCACCCTCATGGGGAACAACTTCTTCCTAACATGCACAAAGCAAGCTAACACAGCCTCCAGACTGAACTCCAAACCAGCTAAGCATTGTAGTTTGATGGGCTGCATAACAAAACCAACCAACCAAACTAATGGAAGCCACATACATTATGATTTGCAGCAAAACAAGAATCCCTCCTGGACCTAATCAGTCCTCATTATTTTCGCCCTGCATTAAAAGATCACAAGCTACAAATTGCCAGATGTCTACAAAAGAGATAATGTGGCCAAAGAGACTGATCTACTTGAAAAGCCCAAGAGCATATGATGGTAGATTCTGTGAGAGATACTTGCCATCATTTTCACTCTGTGTTTATGGAGCACCAGCCCACTGCAGTTAAAGGCCATGGCTTCAAAAGGCACTTTTCCTTGCACATTAATTCTGAATACAGCCAGTGCATCAAAAAGGCTCTCATCTCCCTGGTCTTTATGAGACAGGGAAAGTCTTACAGCCAGCCACAGTTACTCTCTAATGGCAAAGGTGCCCATGACACCTCTGGCTTTACAAAGAGAGCACAGTTTCAGCTGGGCAGGTTAATGCATCACAGTATCACAGTATAACTAAGGTTGGAAAGGACCTCGAGGATCATCGAGTCCAACCTATCAACACAGACCCCATGACTAAACCATGGCACCAAGTGCCACGTCCAATCCCCTCTTGAACACCTCCAGGGACGGTGACTCCACCACCTCCCTGGGCAGCACATTCCAATGACGAATGACTCGCTCGGTGAAGAACTTTCTCCTCACCTCGAGTCTAAACCTCCCCTGGCGCAGCTTGAGACTGTGTCCCCTTGTTCTGGTGCTGCTTGCCTGGGAGAAGAGACCAACCCCTTCCCGGCCACAACCACCCCTCAGGTAGTTGTAGAGGGCAATGAGGTCACCCCTGAGCCTCCTCTTCTCCAGGCTAAACAATCCCAGCTCCCTCAGCCTCTCCTCATAGGGCTTGTGTTCAAGGCCTCTCCCCAGCCTTGTTGCCCTTGATGCCCTTCAGTCTGCATGTCACAGACTGCAGCCAGGCACAGAAACCTGTAGGACAGCATCACAGGAGCAGCATCAAAACCAACTGTCCTGCTCAGATGTCCCGTCTCCAGGAGAGGGCCACATGCTTCCTGAGAATGGCAATGTGTCCTTATCTCCTCTGTTTTGGGGCAGGTCCTCAGAGCTCCAGAGGATCTACAGCAGTGGCTTTGTTAGCACTGTGTTTAGGGTTGCAACGGGTCTTCCAAAGCACACAGCTACCACCTCTGCAGCAAAATACCAAGAGATCAAAGAAAGAGGAACTGCCCTTTCCCCCCTGCCTGCTCTGCCTCCACCACACTGTGGTGTGTGCAAGGGCACTGACAGGCCAGAGGTGAGTCTCGTGTTGACAGCAAAACCATCAAACAGAGCAAGGAGCACCGAGATAATGTTAAACCCACGAGGGTCACCAAGACCCACGGGAGTGAGAGGGCAATGAGAGCCCCTTTCTCTGATCATGATCCTCCCCCTCTACTCAGCCCTGGTGAGACCCCACCTGGAGTACTGCCTCCAGTTCTGGAGCCCCTATTACAAGAGGGATCTGGAGGTGCTGGAAGGTGTCCAGAGAAGGGCCACAAGGATGAGCAGAGGGCTGGAGCTGCTCTGCTGTGAGGACAGACTGAAGGAGTTGGGGCTGTTCAGTCTGCAGAAGAGAAGGCTCCGAGGTGACCTCATTGTGGCCTTCCAGTATCTGAAGGGGGCTACAGGAAGGCTGGGGAGGGACTGCTCAAGATCTCAGGGAGTGACAGGACTAGGGGGAATGGAATGAAGCTGGAGGTGGGGAGATTGAGGCTGGAGGTGAGGAGGAGGTTCTTCCCCATGATAGTGGTGAAGCCCTGGAATGGGTTGTGCAGGGAGGTGGTCGAGGCCCCGTCCCTGGAGGTGTTTAAGCCCAGGCTGGATGAGGCTCTGGGCAGCCTGATCTAGTGTGGGGTGTCCCTGCCCATGGCAGGGGGGTTGGAACTAGATGATCCTTGTGGTCCCTTCCAACCCTGAATGATACTATGATACTATCTGGGATGAAGTGAAAGGAAGTGAAAGCTGTCCCCAGGGCCTCACCCCATGCAAGAGTCACCACAACAATCCTTCCATTCACTCACTTCCTCTCTCATTACGTACTGAGCCCACCCAGGGGAATACCAGGGAGCCAGGAGAAGAAAACACTGCCTGTCCACAGCCCTGCCTCACCCAGTGCTGCAGCAGCCAACCTCTGCTTCAGCCACGAGGGGCATGAAGAGAGAGGTGAGGCTTGGCTCTAGACCTAACCAAACCAGTGTGGCACTGCTCTGCTGGCCAAACAGAATCACACAGAATCACCAAGGTTGGAAGAGACCTCAAAGATCATCAAGTCCAACCTGTCACCACAGACCTCATGACTAGACCATGGCACCGACTGCCACATCCAATCCCCTGCTGAACACCTCCAGATGTTTGTTTTCATTAATGCTAAACAAAGCTGCTGTCAATGGCAATGTGGGGATGGAACCCACTCTTCCCACAGCAACCAAGGGCAGGTCCAAGTCCTCTCACACAGGGAGGGGGAATAAATGCACAACTTTAAACCAGAAAATGATCAAAACCCATTAAAATCTTTTATTCAGAAGACAGGCACAGAGAAAATTGGAATGTTACCCACAGACCAGACAAAGGCATTTCAAGTGATGGTTTTCTTTCTCTTGCTAATAAATATACCCAGGGATCTCATATCCCTGGTCTTGACTTAAAGTAGATAATGGTAGTTAGAGGGTGGTTGGACTCAATGATCTTAAAGGTCTTTTCTAACTGAAACAATTCTGTGATGCCATTGAATTAATGAAGAGCCTCTGAATAGAGTCATTTAACATCAGGCCACGCTCTGTTGACTTCAGACTTACTTAGTTCACTTCAAAGGACACAAAGGTGGTGCTCTAAGAAGGCATAATTATGGCTGAAAAATGATACTTTTGAAAATGACAGTCCTAGGAACAGCAAACTGATGAGGAGAGCTGACTCCCCAGGCTCAGAGTTCATTTTGTGTGGCTGGAAATTTAGAATCATACAATCAGTAAGGTTGGAAAAGACCTCAGAGATCATCAAGTCCAACCTGTTACCCAACACCTCATGACTACTAAACCATGGCTTCAAGTGCCATGTCCAATCCCTTTTTGAACACTTCCAGGGATGGTGAGTCCACCACCTCCCTGGGCACCTCCCTGCATTTCCAATGGCAAATCACTCTTGCTGTGAGGGATCAGGTTGCCCAGAAGCCTGCTGAGCCCCACTTTAAATGGTTGCTTTCAGGGTGGAATTCCATGTACCTTCCTACCTAGAAGTCCCACATGCCAGGTACAATTTTCATGTTTGGGAGAAGACCACCAGTGGTCTCCCAGGGTGCATCAAAAAGTGTGTGGGAGGTTCTCCTCCCTCTCTACTCTGCCCTTATGAGACCACATCTGGAGTATTGTGTCTAGTTCTGGACTCCCCAGTCCACAAGGGACTGCTGGAGAGAGTCCAGTGGAGGACCATGAGGATCCTGAGGGGACTGCTGCATCCCAGGTTAAGAGATCTGGGGCTCTTTAACCTGGAGAAAAGCAGCCTTAGTGGGCATTTCATCAATGCTGATCAATATTTAAAGGGCAGGTGTGAGGAGGGAGGATGAAGCCAGACTCTTCTCAGTGGTGTCCAGTGACATGCAAAGGGGCAAGGGACACAAACTGGAACCCAAAAGATGACCTTTGGAGGTCTCTTCCAACCCAACCATTCTGTGATTCTTTGGTACCACTGAAGGGGACACCAACATCCCTCTGCTGATAACCACAGCCTTGGTCACCTTGAATGGTGGTTAAAGGCCTTGAGGTGACCAGTGGCCAGGGTTGAAGCTATCTTTCACTCAGTGCTCAGCACTTTGCAGAATGGTTGTGTGACATCCCCCCACATCTGTCACAAACATTGCTGCTGAGCTGTGAGAGATTGTGGAAGGTGAAGCCAGGCAAGATAACCAGAGTGAAGAAAGCAGCAGCAGCAATGTTGAGGTGGTAGCAGCAATAGAAATGGAGAGGAGGTAGGAGCAATTCAGGCATCTAGGAGAAAAACACTATCACAAATACAAACGTTCACACACCCAAGTATGAAAAACCCAAACCAAACAGCAAAAAAAAACTCCCACCAAAACAACAAACATTGTCATCTACTAGCTGGCTTTAAGGCAAAGGTAAGTAATGAGATAAATGAAGCCTAAAAGCTATGAGGATCACAGGATCACAGAATCACCAAGGTTGGAAGAGACCTCAAAGATCATCAAGTCCAACCTGGCACCCAACACCTCATGACTAAGCCATGGCACCAAGTGCCACATCCAATCCCCTCTTGAACACCTCCAGGGATGGGGACTCCACCACCTCCCTGGGCAGCACATTCCAATGACTAATGACTCTCTCTGGGAAGAACTCTCTCCTCACCTCCAGCCTAAACTTCCCCTGGCACAGCTTGAGACTGTGGCCTCTTGTTCTCGTGCTGGTTGCTAGAGAGAAGAGACCAACCCCTTCCTGGCTACAACCACCTTCAGGTAGTTGGAGAGAGCAGTGAGGTCTCCCCTGAGCCTCCTCCTCTCCAAGCTAAGCAACCCCAGCTCCCTCAGCCTCTCCTCACAGGGCTGTGCTCCAGACCCCTCCCCAGCTTTGTTGCCCTTCTCTGGACACCTTCAAGTCTCTCAATGTCCTTCTTAAACTGAGGAGCCCAGAACTGGACACAGGACTCAAGGTGTGGCCTAACCAGTGCTGAGCACAGGGCACAATGACTTCCCTGCTCCTGCTGGCCACACTGTTCCTAATGCAGGCCAGGATGCCATTGGTCTTCTTGGCCACCTGGGCACACTGCTGGCTCATATTTAGGCAGCTGTCAATCAGCACCCCCTGGTCCCTTTCTGCCTGGCTGCTCTCAGCCACTCTGACCCCAGCCTGTAGCTCTGCCTGGGGTTGTTGTGGCCAAAGTGCAGCACCTGGCACTTGGACTTGTTGAATGCCATCCTGTTGGACTCTGCCCATCTGTCCAGCTGATTGAGGTCCCTCTGCAGAGCCCGTCTGCCCTCTAACTGACCAACATCACAGCACAAGCTGCAGTAATTGCTACGGGGGGGGGGGGGGGGGAAATGTTATGTCTAAAAGTTTTTTGCACAAAAGCCACACTTACTTTAGAGGTTGACACTGGCATTTTAAAGTTACAGCCACAAAAAAACCCCAAGCAACCCTTTCCACATTCCCCCCACACACACACCCCTGTCCTGTGACATCTCCCAAGAAAGAAACCCCAGGTATTCTTTATTAAGCTGCTTAAAGTGCTATTAAGGATGTGATTAAACTGAAGCTTGGCTTCCTGGCAGCTCCTTTCTGGTAGTGAAGACAACTGAATCAGGCAGGCAGACTTAAAAATGTACATACTTGAGGGATATTTATATGCCAGGAGGCAGACATCTTACTCATAGATCATCACTGCTCACTCAGCTGATGACAAAGCTGGTTTTACACAAATTTATTCTCAGTTTAACCCTTTCTACACTCAAACCAGACATAACTAGTGAAAATAGAAAAGGGTAGATTGAGATTGGATGCTAGGAAGAAGTTCTTCCCCATGAGGGTGGTGAGAGCCTGGCATAGGTTGCCCAGGGAGGTGGTGGAAGCCTCCTGCCTGGAGGTGTTTGCAGCCAGGCTGGATGTGGCTGTGAGCAACCTGCTGTAGTGTGAGGTGTCCCTGCCCATGGCAGGGGGGTTGGAACTGGCTGAGCCTTGAGGTCTCTTCTAACCCTGACAAATCTATGATAAACTCAAATTAAACATTTACAGCAATGAGAACTCTTTTAATAGGTAATTTCAGGACAAAGGATATTCCTGAAGGACAAATTAGACATTTAAGTAAAGAACCTTGATAGATTGACGCTTGAGGAGGGTAGATTTAGACTGGAGGCTAGGAATAAATTTCTTCCAGTGAGGGTGGTGAGACACTGGAACAGGTTGCCCAGGGAGGCTGTGGATGCCTCCTCCCTGGAGATGCTCAAGACCAGGTTGTATGAGGGCTTGAGCAACCTGGGCTGGTGGGAGGTGTCCCTGCCCATGGCACCAGGGTTGGAACTGGATGACCTTTAAGGTCCCTTCCAACCCAAACCATTCTGTAAGTCTATGAATAAAATTGCCACTCTCCAAATGTAACCAAATGCATTAAGAGAAGAACACAAGACACAACATTTTATGCTGTCATTTTAGCTCTTGGTCTGGATTGTGTTCATTTTTATCAGCATCTTTTGGGACACTTGCTTTGTTCAGGCCTCGCTGCCAGAGTTTTGGGGATCCTACTGGGTGTCTGTAATGAGGGTGGGAATGCTCCAGCAAGGCCACAGTTTAACATCTAAAGAAATCAAATCACAGCAACAGACTGAAGCTCCTGACTCTGGGTCCCCACACCACTCTACAACTGCCACTAACCTCCAAACACCTCCAGAGAAGTTGCTCCTGCTGCTTGCTCTGCCACCTGGCACTGCATGACAGCAGCCTCCTGTCATGGGACATTCCAAGCAGCAGAAAAGGAAGATGTTCTAAGTGTGAGGATAAACAAAGGCAAAGAGATCCCTGGGTTTGAGGGAAACATTAAATACAAATCTATGTCACAGAATGGTAGGGGTTGGAAGGGACCTACGAAGATCATTGAGTCCAATCCCCCTTGCCACAGCAGGATGACCTAAAGCAGATCACACAGAACAGGACCATGTGGACCTTGAAAGACTCCAGAGATGGAGACTCCACTGCCTCTCTGGGCAGCCTGTTCCAGTGCTCTGCCCCCCTCAAAGTAAAGAAGGTCCTCCTCATGTTTAGATTGAGCTTCCTGAATTCCAGTTTATGCCCATTACCTCTTGCCCTGTCACTGGGGACCACTGAGAAGAGTCTGGCCCCTTCTTCTTAACACCCACCCCTTAGATAAATAGTATTCCTACGTGGATCGATATTAAGACCTCTAAAGACTTTCACAGTATCACAGTATCACCAAGGTTGGAAGAGACCTCAAAGATCATCGAGTCCAACCTGTCACCACAGACCTCATGACTAGACCATGGCACCAAGTGCCACATCCAATCCCCTCTTGAACACCTCCAGGGATGGGGACTCCACCACCTCCCTGGGCAGCACATTCCAATGGCTAACAACTCTCTCTGGGAAGAACTTTCTCCTCACCTCCAGCCTAAACTTCCCCTGGCACAGCTTGAGACTGTGTCTTCTTGTTCTCGTGCTGGTTGCTAGAGAGAAGAGACCAACCCCCACCGGGCTACAACGTCCCTTCAGGTAGTTGTAGAGAGCAATGAGGTCACCCCTGAGACTCCTCTTTTCCAGGCTAAACAATCCCAGCTCCCTCAGCCTCTCCTCATAGTGCTCTGCTCAAGGCCCCTTCCCAGCCTCATTGCCCTTCTCTGGACACGTTCAAGTGTCTCGATGTCCTTCTTAAACTGAGGAGCCCAGAACTGGACACAGGACTCAAAGTGTGGCCTAACCAATACAGAGTACAGGGGCACAATGACTTCCCTGCTCCTGCTGACCACACTGTTCCTAATGCAGGCCAGGATGCCATTGGTCTTCTTGGCCACCTGGGCACACTGCTGGCTCATATTCAGGCGGCTGTCAATCAGTACCCCCAGGTCCCTCTCTGTTTGGGAGCTCTCAGCCACTCTGACCCCAGCCTGTAGCTCTGCCCGGGGTTGCTGTGGCCAAAGCGCAGCACCTGGCACAACTTTGATAAATTTCTCTTTTTTCTTAGGTTATTTTTTTCCCCCATGAGACAACAAAAGGACTGGCCTGCTGCTCTCAGGGGTAAGCACCCAGAAATCCTGTTTCCTGGCTGTAAAGCATCAATAACCAATCCTCCGACTGCGAGCAGCACTTTCCGGCAGCAGGCACGTGAGCAGCAGCACACCACCAGCAGCAGCAAATACAGAAGCCAGTGAAGTATCTGATGATTTTTAGAGCATACAATGGACTTGATAGCTTGTCTCTGGCCATCTGTGCCCACTGCAAGGCCTGGAAAGATACACAGAGAGGGGAAGGGGAAAAAAACCTCCAACCACGTTCAAGATGATGCTGTTCTCTAGATGTAGCTTCAAGAGCCTGTAGAGTCAATATCTCTCAGCCTTTCAGGAGGCTGGCAAATGCTTTAATACTGTGCTTTGAAAATGAGGAACTGAGCCACATGAAGTACCTCCACATGCTCACATGAGAGCTGAAGAGCAGGCATCCTCCCACTAGCTTTAATCCAAGCAGTATCAATAACCAGCAGCAATGACAACAAGGAAAGAGACCACTTTGACAAGGAGGCAGTTACTGCTCTGTAAAATTCAAGTGTGCAAGCTTTGGAGATCAATAGCATAGGCTCACCCTCACCTGGCTCTGCACTCAAACTCAGATCCAGAAGAGGAAACAAAAAGCCTGACTCCTGTGAGGCTTAAATCAGCTCCATCAGGAAGTATGAAAGAAAGCAATGAGTGACTTGAGGGAAACCAAGCCAAGGGCAGTGTCCTGCACCTTAAACAGGGGCCTCAGGAGGCCAGCAAAGCCAGGAGAGATCATACCTTGAAAAACAAGCAGGGGAGGTGAGAGGCCTAAGCACAAATTTTCCAGTTAGGCAGAGAGCAGATTAAAGCAAGAGACTCCCAGAGAGCCAGGCAAGTGGACATGGTCATGCCAACAATGGAACATGGAGGCTCCACTGTGATAAGGGAACAGAACGCTGCCCAGACACATCTCAGCTGCACGAGTCCACGTAACATGAGGCTCTGATTTCTGCTTCTCTGCTCCTCAGACTGCAGACACCACACACATCTGCTCACACCCTTGCACATTTCCTTCCATCTGCTGTAATATGAACATTCAAATGTTGCCACCAGTCATCTGGTACATGAAGCATTACTAATGACTCTGCTTAGGGCTGCAGCTCTGCCTTCTTATGAACAGCAAGCCTGCTGGGTACATAGAATCACAGAATTGTCAGGGTTGGAAGGGACCCCAAGGATCATCCAGTTCCAACCCACCTGCCATGGGCAGGGACACCTCACACTACAGCAGGTTGCTCACAGCCACATCCAGCCTGGCTGCAAACACCTCCAGTCACGAGGCTTCCACCACCTCCCTGGGCAACCTGTGCCAGACTCTCACCACCCTCATGGGGAACAACTTCTTCCTCACATCCAATCTCAATCTCCCCATTTCTAGTTTTGCTCCATTCCCCCCCAGTCCTATCACTCCCTGACATCCTAAAAAGTCCCTCCCCAGCTTTCTTGTAGTCCCCTTCAGATACTGGAAGGCCACAGTAAGGTCTCCTCAGAGCCTTCTCTTCTCCAGACTGAACAGCTGCAATTCCTTCAGTCTGTCCTCACAGGAGAGGAGCTTCAGCCCTCTGCTCATCCTTATGGCCCTTCTCTGGACATGCTCCAGCACCTACAGATGCACAGTTACAGAATCATAGAATCAATAAGGCTGGAAAAGACCTATCACCCAACACCTCATGACTAACTAAACCATAGCTCCAAGTGCCACATCCAATCCTTTTTTGAACACCTCCAAGGATGGGGACTCCACCACCTCCCTGGGCAGCACATTCCAATGGCAAATGACTCTTTCTGGGAAGAACTTTCTCCTCACCTCCAGCCTAAACCTCCCCTGGCACAGCTTGAGACTGTGTCCTCTTGTTCTGGTGCTGGCTGCCTGGGAGAAGAGACCAACCCCCACCTGGCTACAACCTCCCTTCAGGAAGCTGTAGAGAGCACTAAGAATAGAACAGAACGGAATTAACCAGGTTGGAAAAGACCTTTGAGATCATCAAGTCCAACCTATCATCCAACACCATCTAATCGACTAAACCATAAGGTCTCCCCTGAGCCTCCTCTTCTCCAGGCTAAGCAACCCCAGCTCCCTCAGCCTCTCCTCGCAGGGCTTGTGCTGGAGACCCCTCCCCAGCCTCATTGCCCTTCTCTACACATCAGCACCTTATGTGAAATGCTCAACTTTGCAGTATTTCATTAATGCTTCAGTGACTCAACTAACCAGCCTGAATTTTCCTGGGTTTCTATTCTGCTAGTGTATTCCACTTAGTGCAAGAGTGAAGAGAGAAGTTGCAGAATGGAAAGTAACCGAACTGCAGAGCCAGCAAAGGGGAGAGCAAGACACAAGTTTGGAGTCTTTCTTTCAGGCAGAATGACCTAACTACAGGTCAGATAAGGGAAATTTCCAGGAAAACACTAGCATGAGTCAACAAAACACAGCCCAGAGCAGTTACATTGACTTACACTCAGCAGAATGGACAAAAAAGTTGTTTAATCCAAAACTACCTGAAGATAAATCTGGAAGTATTATACAGTTACTCTTTTGTTTACCATGGAAAGTGTAATAGTACTGTTAAAACACTACTAAGCCCTGCACACAGCTCCCACTTCATTATACAGAACTGAAGGGTGCTAAACCAACCTAGAAAAGCTTCTCCACCTTGATAAAGTTGAGGTTGATGACTCAACTGTTGCTGAGGTGAACATTATTCACCTAGCTTAGGTGAATAGTTCGGGTTTATGCACGCAGCTCCACTGACCTTTAAAGCATTAGGTCTGGAGTGTTTCTTGTAAAAAGGCTGCAATGTTAAAATCCCCAAACAAGCAGCTGAAAACAGAACTCTGTGCAGAAGTGCTTTCTGGACCTCTTGTTCAGGTTAAACACAGAGCAGCGTCACAATTTCTCTGTCTCCA
The DNA here is from genome assembly GCF_026170545.1 of Melanerpes formicivorus. NCBI lineage: Eukaryota > Metazoa > Chordata > Aves > Piciformes > Picidae > Melanerpes > Melanerpes formicivorus. Next base: position 261,225 of record NW_027142498.1, on the reverse strand, counting down.
GCGGAGTGAAAGAGAGATTGGATGTGGCCATTGCGCTCTGTGGGCTCTCAAGGACAGGGAAGGTAAGATCTGGAGATAAGACAGGAAAGGAAACAAAACACCCTTGCCCTTGAGGAACTGGGTGCAATCTGTAGGAGGGTATTACTACCCCACCTGCAGAGGTGCAGCAAGGTAACATCCAAGCATTTTTGTTCCCCACTAAAGCACTAAGCTCAGATCACCATCAATTCACCAACTGTTCTCCTACGTCTCCCTGGAGTACACAGGAATGAACACCAACTGTTATGGGTGCAACTAGGAAGGTTCAACTGAGACACCAAGGACTTGCAGCTCTCTCTGAACTGTAACAACTACTCCCAGGCACAAATGCAGGCTGGGCAGGGACTGGCTGGAAAGCAGCCCTGAGGAGAGAGACTTGGGGGTGCTGGGGGAGGAGAAGTTCAACAGGAGCTCTCAGTGTGCACCTGCAGCCTGGAAGGCCAGTCAGATCCTGGGCTGCATCAGGAGAAGTGTGGCCAGCAGGGCAAGGGAGGTGATTCTCCCCCTCTGCTCAGCTCTGCTGAGACCCCACCTGGAGTACTGTGTCCAGTTCTGGAGCCCCTATTACAAGAGGGATGTGGAGGTGCTGGAAGGTGTCCAGAGAAGGGTCATGAGGATGAGCAGAGGGCTGGAGCACCTCTCCTATGAGGACAGACTGAAGGAGTTGGGGCTGTTCAGTCTGGAGAAGAGAAGGCTCTGAGGTGACCTAATTGTGGCCTTCCAGGATCTGAAGGGGGCTACAAGAAGGCTGGGGAGGGACTGCTCAGGATCTCAGGGAGTGATAGGACTAGGGGGAATGGAATGAAGCTGGAGATGGGGAGATTCAGGCTGGAGGGGAGGAGGAAGTTCTTCCCCATGAGAGTGGTGAAGCCCTGGAATGGGTTGTCCAGGGAGGTGGTTGAGAACCCGTCCCTGGAGGTGTTTAAGCCCAGGCTGGATGAGGCTCTGGCCAGCCTGATCTAGTGTGGGGTGTCCCTGCCCATGGCAGGGGGATTGGAACTAGATGATCCTTGTGGTCCCTTGACTGATACTATGATACTTTCATGATCTGCTTACAAGCATTTCAAAGCAAGCTTGTACACCTGCTTTAACAAGGTCAAAACATACACAAGCAAATATGAGTTACAGGTTCTACATCAGGGTTTTAAGTGACATGATCAAGTCCTCCTCAGACTCCCCTCTCTAAACCAAGCAAAGGGACAGAAGCAGCAAGCAGAAAGTCACTCTGTCCTCACCACTCCTATGCAGCAGCATGTTACAAGAGCAAGGCAGGTAGCAAACACAAACAGCCAACTGCCTGGTGCCACCTCCATACTAGGTGAGCACCTGTCCTACATCCCATACATGGAATGCTGTTCAGGTTCACTGGATCCAGTGTCACATATCCCAGGCCTGGCCATACATCAGAAATGCCTTAGCTTAGAGGGCTCCAGGGGGATGTGCACTGGCAAAACAGTAGCTCCACTGCAGAGAGCTGCACAGCAAACATCCTTTGGTGACCAAGGGGCCCTTGGCCAAAGTGCCCAGAGAGAGAAACTGGGCTAACAACTTTCAGGCTGTTAAAATCAATCCATGCAGCAAGCAGCTGCCAGTTTGGGGCACTACTGTCCTTCATCTTCCTCCCTTTCACCTACTTCAGCTGTTTGCTACCACTCCACCCAAAACTGCCACAGAAATGACCTGCAGCAGAGTCAGCAGAAGTGGCTGCCTATCTGCAGGTCAGCTATATCCTGCCCTGCCAGCTCACTCGCTTCCAGCAGGCTTTGCTGCACACAGCTTAACTGCAGCACACTCCTGATCCTGGCACAGAAGGCAGATCTGCAGCAGAGAGCTTTGGCAGATAACTCTCCCTGAGCTGCTGCTTCTTTCAGTGGGCCTCACCAGCCAGACACTTGGGAAGATGAGTGCTGCTTAGAGCCATGGCCAGCCCTCACAAGCAGAGGAGGTGGCTACAAATGCAGGTTCTCAGCTTCACAGCAAACTTGCTTCTCAGCTTGTCTCTCTACCAACCTAATAAAGGCATATATAAACCAATGATACATAAAAGAGAGGAAGGGCAGAATGAGGCAGGTGTTTGAAGAGTCACCTCAACAACAAAGGTGAGGCTTGTACCATAAATCATGAGCTGTAAATCACCTTCTGTTTACCATGTGTTTGGTCCCAAAGTGCTTAAGCATTGAGTTAGGTTTTCAGTTGTAAATATTCCCCCCCTGTGCTCAGTAAGAGTTGGATCCCATGTTCTCAATGCTTTACAGATTAATGCCAGGCAACAAGAAAATGTTAAAATGAGAGAAAAATTCTGTCAGTCCAACCAGAAAGCATCAGAACTGGTCACTGGTTTTACGGTTAAGAACACTTCCAAAAATACTCCTAGTTGTAAAATCATAGAATCACAGTATCACAGTGTAACTAAGGTTGGAAGAGACCTCGAGGATCATCAAGTCCAACCTATCACTACAGACCCCATGACTAAACCATGGCACCAAGTGCCACGTCCAATCTCCTCTTGAATGCCTCCAGGGATGGGGACTCCACCACCTCCCTGGGCAGCACATTCCAATGGGCAATCACTCTCTCTGTGTAAAACTTCCTCCTCACCTCCAGTCTAAACCTCCCCTGGAGCAGCCTGAGACTGTGTCCTCTTGTTCTGGTGCTGGGTGCCTGGGAGAAGAGACCAACCCCTTCCCGGCTACAACCACCTTTCAGGTAGTTGTAGAGGGCAATGAGGTCACCCCTGAGCCTCCTCTTTTCCAGGCTAAACAACCCCAGCTCCCTCAGCCTCTCCTCACAGGGCTGTGCTCAAGGCCTCTCCCCAGCCTTGTTGCCCTTCTCTGGACACCTTCAAGTCTCTCAATGTCCTTCTTAAACTGAGGGGCCCAGAACTGGACACAGGACTCAAGGTGTGGCCTAAGCAGTGCTAAGTACAGGGGCACAATGATTTCCCTGCTCCTGCTGGCCATACTGCTCCTGATGCAGGCCAGGATGCCATTGGCCTTCTTGGCCACCTGGGCACACTGCTGGCTCATATTCAGGCAGCTGTCAATCAGCACCCCCAGGTCCCTCTCTGTTTGGGAGCTCTCCAGCCACTCTGACCCCAGCCTGTAGCTCTGCATGGGGTTGCCATGGCCACAGTGCAGCACTCGGCACTTGGACTTGTTGAATGACATCCCATTGGATTCTGCCCATCTGTCCAGTGGAAGAGCTCTCTAAGATCAGAGAGTCCAACCATCAACCCAACACCACCATTAAACCATGTCCCAGATTGCCATGGCCACACATTTCCCTAACACCTCCAGGGATGGGGACTCCACCACTTCCCTGGGCAGCCTGTTCCAATCCCTGACCACTCATGCAGGAAAGAGCTTCTTCCTCATCCCCAACCTAAACCTCCCCTGGCATCAAATTCAGGCCATTTTATAATCCCACTGTGAAAGTTACTGGAAAGTTTTCTTTGGAGAGTATCCTTTTTGAAGGGTCAGGTTTTTAGGAAGAGACTCTCAAATTAGCAGCCCACAAACACTACACTGGGAAAGATTAACATTTCCATACTCCCTCAGTTCAGAAAGCAACTACTCCACAGTAAAATCATCAGGTTTAAGTTTCAGCTCAACATCCCTTGTTTCAGTTGACTCTGACTAATGCCAGTTCCAGGCCATGGCTTTTCCCCTGTCACCTACCTCCCAATTTAGAAGCCAACAAGCTGAGGAGCAGAGGTAGAAAGGAGTCTTGTAGTAATGCAGTGCAAATGTTTCCCTATCTGAAACACCCTAACAGAACCAAAATGCCAGGTTTCCATAGCAACCTTAACTGTGTCACACAGCATCCACTGTACATTAAGTCACATACTGAACAGTGTCATTTTCACAGAAAATCCTCTACATTACTAATGCACAAAATTAACACTGGAAACCTTCCTTCTTTTATTTTTTTCCAGTTCCTTAACCTGCAATATTTATTGCAGTAGAATAGAACAAACCAGGTTGGAAGAGACCTTCGAGATCAAGTCCAACCTAACATCCAACACCATCTAATCAACTAAACCATGCAACCAAGCACCCCATCAAGTCTCCTCCTGAACACCTCCAATGATGGCGACTCCACCACCTCCCTGGGCAGCACATTCCAATGGGCAATCACTCTCTCTGCATAGAACTTCTCCCTAACATCCAGTCTAAACCTTCCCTGGCACAGCTTGAGACTGTGTCCACTTGTTTGGTGCTGGTTGCCTGGGGGAAGAGACCAACCCCCACCTGGCTACAACCTCCCTTCAGGGAGTTGGAGAGAGCAAGAAGGTCTCCCCTGAGCCTCCTCTTCTCCAGGCTAAGCAACCCCAGCTCCCTCAGCCTCTCCTCACAGGGCTGTGCTCCAGACCCCTCCCCAGCTTTGTTGCCCTTCTCTGGACACCTTCCAGCAAGTCAACATCTTTCCTAAACAGAGGGGACCAGAATTGGACACAGGACTCAAGGTGTGGCCTAACCAGGGCAGTGGCCAGGGGGAGAATAACCTCCCTGCTCCTGCTGGCCACACTGTTCCTGATGCAGGCCAGGATGCCATTGGCCTGCTTGGCTGCCTGGGCACACTGCAGGCCCATGACAAAACCCCTGCATTTCTGAGGCTTGGTGTTACTTGTTGGTGGGGGAAGGAACCTTCAAAAAGATTTGATCTCATTCACAAATAGCTTCAGTTCCTCCAGAGCTACACTTCCACGGAAGCCATCTCAGCCACATCACCTGGTACCACAACATCCCTGAGTTCCCTGCTCACGTACCATGTGCATTCAGAGGGACTGCTCATACAAGCTGGCTCTTTCCTAACAGAGCAGGACCCCATGCTACAAGGAGCAGCATGACCCTGCTCTGCCAGGCATCAGTCTGCATGTCCTTCCCAAGAGAAACTCAAGGAGGGGAACACACTTTCCTTGCTCTTATAAAATTTATCTAAAGCACACTCAGGAGTTGAGCAGCAGGGCTGGGAACCACTCACCGGGTGCTGCACTTTGGCCATAGCAACCCCATGCAGAGCTACAGGCTGGGGTCAGAGTGGCTGAGAGCTGCCAAACAGAGAGGGACCTGGGGGTGCTGAGTGACAGCCAGCTGAACATGAGCCAGGAGTGTGCCCAGGTGGCCAAGAAGGCCAATGGCATCCTGGCCTGCATTAGGAATAGTGTGGCAAGCAGGGAAGTCCTTGTGCCCTGTGCTCAGCACTGGTTAGGCCACACCTTGAGTCCTGTGTCCAGTTCTGGGCCCCTCAGTTTAGGAAGGACATCGAGACACTTGAAGGTGTCCAGAGAAGGGCAACAAGTCTGGGGAGAGGCCTTGAGCACAGCCCTGAGGGAGCTGGGATTGTTTAGCCTGGAGAAGAGGAGGCTCAGAGGTGACCTCATTGCCCTCTACAACTACCTGAAAGTGGTTGTAGCCAGGAAGGGGTTGGTCTCTTCTCTCTAGCAACCAGCACCAGAACAAGAGGACACAGTCTCAAGCTGTGTCAGGGGAAGTTTAGGCTGGAGGTGAGGAGAAAGTTCTTCCCAGAGAGAGTCATTCGTCATTGGAATGTGCTGCCCAGTGAGGTGGTGGAGTCCCCATCCCTGGAGGCGTTCAAGAGGGGATTGGATGTGGCACTTGGTGCCATGGTCTAGTCATGAGGTCTGTGGTGACAGGTTGGACTCAATGATCTTTGAGGTCTCTTCCAACCTTAGTGATACTGTGATACTCTCCTGGGTGCAGCATTTTTTTCCACAGCTGTGGAGCCCAGGGGAACTCCCCAAAACATGCAACTGCACAAGGTCTGCTAGTTTCATCTGGTTCATGTGACTTGCTCTTCCCACCCTCCCTGCAGAAGATACTGAGTTTCTGGTACTTGCTGCACCATTTTGGTCTCAAGATCAGTCTCCAGTCCCCCTCCTATAAAACCTGTCTGTTACCTGCCAGGGACTGGGAACTACCAGCACAGGGCTCAGGAAAGAACACAACTAGTTGACAAAACACTGAAACTTACTACTCACACAATAGAGTGGAGTGCACAGTGTCAACAGAGCAGGAGAAAACAAAACTAATCTCCAGATCCTTAATGTCTTTGCATGACACCCGAGGTGTTGTCTGTACTAACAGAAGCTGTGCATTACAAAGAGAAAGGCAATTTTCACAACAAACAACCCACTTCAAAGGGAGCCACTGAGTGGTCACTGAGCAGCAGGGCTCAATTTTAAGGAAGCCAGAATTCCTGTATGTAAGGAAACCTGGGGTCAGAGTGGCTGGAGAGCTCCCAAACAGAGAGGGACCTGGGGCTACTGATTGACAGCTGCCTAAACATGAGCCAGCAGTGTGCCCAGGCAGCCAAGAGGGCCAATGGCATCCTGGCCTCCATTAGGAACAGTGTGGCCAGCAGGAGCAGGGAAGTCATTGTGCCCTGTGCTCAGCATTGGTTAGGCCACATCTTGAGTCCTGTGTCCAGTTCTGGGCCCCTCAGTTTAAGAAGGACATTGAAGAGACTTGAACATGTCCAGAGAAGGGCAACAAGGCTGGGGAGACGCCTTGAGCACAAGCCCTATGGGAGCCTCCTCTTCTCAAGGCTAAGCAACCCCAGCTCCCTCAGCCTCTCCTCACAGGGCTGTGTTCCAGACCCCTCCCCAGCCTCCTTGCCCTTCTCTGGACTCGTTCCAGCAAGTCAACCTCCTTCCTAAACTGAGGGGCCCAGAACTGGACACAGTACTCGAGGTGTGGCCTAACCAGTGCAGTGTACAGGGGCACAATGACCTCCCTGCTTCTGCTGGCCACACTGTTCTTGATGCAGGCCAGGATGCCATTGGCCCTCCTGGCCGCCTGGGCACACTGCAGGCTCATGTTCAGCCTACCATTAACCAGCACCCCCAGGTCCCTCTCTGCCTGGCTGCTCTCCAGCCACTCTGACCCCAGCCTGTAGCACTGCATGGGGTTGTTGTGGCCAATGTGCAGAACTTGGATGTGTTCCATCTCCTGCCCTTGGCCTCTGCCCATCTGTCCAGCCTGTCGAGGTCCCTCTGCAGAGCCTCTCTACCCTCCAGCAGATCAACTCTTGCCCCCAGCTTGGTGTCATCTGCAAATTTACTGATGATGGACTCAATGCCCTCATCCAGATTATCATTAAAGATGTTAAAGAGCACAGGGCCCAGCACTGATCCCTGGGGTACACCACTGGTGCCTGGCTGCCAGCTGGCTGTGGCACCATTCACCACCACTCTCTGGGCTCAGCCTCCAGCCAGTTCCTAACCCATTGCAGTGTGCTCCCATCCAAGCCATGGGCTGACAGCTTGGCCAGCAGTTTGCTGTGGGGGACAGTGTCAAAGGCAGAAAGCCACTCTTATCATTACTCTGTGGTTCTCAGTCTCCTAATTGCTCTGCTGACTCCTCAGCCTGCCTGCTACTTGACCCTGCACATGAGGGTGACAAGGGGACTTTGATGTTCATCCATTGTTGCAGAGCTGTTAATCATTGGGGCCATGTCTGCACAAGTGACAGCCTTACAGCAGGCAGAGTCAATCTTTCACCACATACCTGGACACCTTTCAGCACACTGTTCCATAACAAAGTGCTAGGGCAAAGTTTCGTCACCTCAGACCTCCACCTTTTGTCACCAAGATGTCACCTATGCATCTACCAGACCCCACTTGCACTTCATAAGCTTTGGGAGCTGGAACAGATGGAACTCCCTGGATTTTGTCACAGGGTTATCACAGCTGCTACCTTTGGCCATTCAGTCTTCAGCAGAAGATTTGATGAGAAACTAGGATGGGGGGAAAAAAGGGAGTGAAAAAAAAGAAGAAGAAAATCAAACATTGAATATATGGTCAAAATAATTTCTTCACTTGTAATATACAATCAAAGGATTGCACAAAGACTCTTCATGAGTAAAATTACTTCTTGAAGGTCTCTTCCAGCCTGCTCTATTCTATCCTATCCTATCCTACTCTACTTTATTATACTCTTCAATGCTGCCCTTTGAATTATCTAAACCTTTGTGAGGAAGCATGAAGGAAAAACCCAAGCTGCTCCCAGGCCTTGTTACAGCTACAACCTGCCCACAGGATCATACACAGCTTTATCAGAACTGCCCAGGTCTTTGGTATCCATACAGCTCCTTAAAAATCATTAGAGAAATACCACTGCTACAGCTGAGAGTGAAAATAAAGCCCCTGGCACCAGACTGGGGCATTACTTGACCAGGAGCCTGTTAATGACAGCAATGGGTTAGTGCTACCTACCATGCCTGGTGGATGTGGGGAGGCCTGTGGATGTGGCCTACCTGGACCTCAGCAAGGCCTTTGACACCACCCCCCCAGCAACCTCCTGGCCAAGCTGTCAGCCCATGGCTTGGACAGCAGCTCTCTGAGCTGGGTTAGGAACTGGCTGGAGGCTGAGCCCAGAGAGTAGTGGTGAATGGTGCCACAGCCAGCTGACAGCCAGGCACTAGTGGTGTGTCCCAGGGAGCAGTGCTGGGCCCTGTGCTCTTTAACATCTTCATTGATGATCTGGATGAGGGCATTGAGTCCATCATCAGTAAATTTGCAGATGACACCAAGCTGGGGGCAGGAGTTGATCTGCTGGAGGGTACAGAAGCTCTGCAGAGGGACCTGGACAGGCTGGACAGATGGGCAGAGTCCAGGGGCAGGAGAATGAACACATCCAAGTGCCAGGTGCTGCACATTGGCCACAGCAACCCCAGGCAGTGCTACAGGCTGGGGTCAGAGTGGCTGAGAGCAGCCAGGCAGAGAGGGACCTGGGGGTACTGGTCGATGGCAGGCTGAACATGAGCCAGCAGTGTGCCCAGGTGGCCAGGAGGGCCAATGGCATCCTGGCCTGCATCAGGAACAGTGTGGCCAGCAGGAGCAGGGAGGTCATTCTGCCCCTGTACACTGCACTGGTTAGGCCACACCTTGAGTCCTGTCTCCAGTTGTGGGCCCCTCAGTTTAGGAAGGAGGTTCGGTTGCTGGAACGAGTCCAGAGAAGGGCAACGAAGTTGGTGAGGGGTTTGGAACACAGCCCTGTGAGGAGAGGCTGAGGGAGCTGGGGTTGCTTAGCCTGGAGAAGAGGAGACTCAGGGATGACCTTATCACTCTCTACAACTACCTGAAGGGAGGTTGTAGACAGGTAGATGATGGTCTCTTCTCCCAGGCACCCAGCACCAGAACAAGAGGACACAGTCTCAGGCTGCACCAGGGGAGGTTTAGGTTGGATGTTAGGAAGAAGTTCTATACAGAGAGAGTGATTGCCCATTGGAATGTGCTGCCTGGGGAGGTGGTGGAGTCACCATCATTGAAGGTGTTCAGGAGGAGACTGGATGGGGTGCTTGGTGCCATGGGTTAGTTGTTTAGGTGGGTTGGATTGGTTGATGGGTTGGACACGATGATCTTGAAGGTCTCTTCCAACCTGGTCTGGTCTATTCTATTCTATTCTATTCTACCACTGTGACTACTGACACAGCATGCAAGCACTGCTGAGCCACCGAGGATGCAGTTGCTCCTTGTAGCATCCTCTCCAAGGCCCAGGCAGATCTCAGCTTGCTTCTGCAATCACAGCATCACCCGACCTGGCAGCAAGCCATCCACACCTCTTCCCCTCTGAACAAAGGTGGCAGTGATGGTTCATAAATATTCCTACTTGGCTGCTGCGTTAGCTTAGAGTAACAAACAAGCTTAGAAAACAAAGCAGAAAGTAAGACAGATGGTATGTGGGACAAAAGAAAAATCCTGCAAGAAAGCAGACAGGGGTAGCAGCAGAGAGAGAGAGAGCACTGCTAGAAAAGGTTACATTTACCTGAGAAATGAGTCAGGAATAAATTACCTTTTCTTAAGACAAGGATGAGCTCAAGGAAGCAGCAGCTCCCACCCTGAACCTCTGCAAAACAAAGCTGTGACTTCCTCTAAGCGGTGAGCTGGGCCAGCTCTTTGTTTGTCCAGGGAAGCTTAAATTTGGGGGAAATGGCACTGAGATATCTATGGGAAGATCCCAGAATCAGTCACTAGTGGGTGAGGCTATACTGTGAAGAAAATCTCCTCTCTAGAATCAGTAGCTACTAATGAAAGCCTTTTAAACCCTGCTAAATGAGGACAGAACGACACATCAACAGTTCTAATTAGACACAGTAATCAAAAGGCAAACACGAATCTTGCCTGTATAAACAAGAATAACTTCCCTGCTCACACACTGGATGCTTTCTGCTCCTCTAAACCATGACTAAAACACAATGAGCAGTCACACAGACTGCATTTCAAACAGGGTGCTGAAAAAATACCTGTGAAACACATGCAGCAGCCACAGAAAAGGCAACCAAAGAATAAAGTGGCACCTCGGTGGGCACTATGCATCAAAGAGAAGGCCTCATGCTTAATTGCAGTGCCTAAGTAGGAGAAGGCACAGTAACTGAGAGCAGGGAGCAGCTTCACCCAGCTGACAAGGCCAGAGGACCACACAGCACATGGAATTTGGGGAATGCAGCTGAAAGCACAGCTCACATGAAAAACAAGATAAACAATAATCAGAAAGGCTTGTTAAGACTGTGGTGAGTGCTCTATCCACTGAGAGCTCCACATCTAAGCCAGAAGTGTGACTCCATCACAATAAATCCGACATAGAATAAACCAGGTTGGAAGAGACCTTCGAGATCAAGTACAACCTATCATCCAACACCATTTAATCAACTAAACCATGCAACCAAGCACCCTATCAAGTCTCCTCCTAAACACCCCCAAAGAGGGCAACTCCACCACCTCCCTGGGCAGCCCATTCCAATGGGCAATCACTCTCTCTATGAGGAATTTCTTCCTAACATCCAGCCTAAACCTCCCCTGGCACAGCTTGAGACTGTGTCCTCTTGTTCTGGTACTGGCTGCCTGGGAGAAGAGACCAGACCCCACCTGGTTACAACCTCCCTTCAGGTAGTTGTAGAGAGCAAGAAGGTCTCCCTGAGCCTCCTCTTCTCCAGGCTAAACAATCCCAGCTCCCTCAGCCTCTCCTCACAGGGCTGTGTTCCAAACCTCTCCCCAGCTTTGTTGCCCTTCACTGGACATATTCCAGCAACCAAACATCTTTCCTAAACTGAGGAGCCCAGAACTGGACACAGGACTCAAGGTGTGGCCTAACCAGTGCAGTGGACAGGGGCACAATGACTTCCCTGTTCCTGCTAGCCACACTGTTCCTGATGCAGGCCAGGATGCCATTGGCCTTCTTGGCTGCCTGGGCACACTGCTGGCTCACATTCAGCCTACCATCAACCAGTACCCCCCAGGTCCCTCTGTGCCTGGCTGCTCTCCAGCCACTCTGACCCCAGCCTGCAGCACTGCATGGGGTTGTTGTGGCCAATGTGAAGAACCCACCACTTGGATGTGTTAAATCTCAGGTAGGTACAGGCATGTCACTAGGATCCTGCACAGTAGGATTTCTCCTAGCTTGGTCAGAGATGGGGAGCAGCAGAGGTGTGAGAGCAAAGCACTGCACCTGGAGTAAGTCACACGAGGCACTTACTACTACCTTCTGCATTGCAACCTATCCAGAAATACCAACAGATCCCCCACAGCCTGCCCACACTTTGTCCTCGAAGGCAAGCAGAAGAGAGACTGCAGACACACAACCACAGCCCTGTTCTGCTGCCCACCTCAAACCTGACCAGTTCTTAACACACCTTCCAGCTGGGGCACAGTCACTCTCTCACGTCTGACCTGTTGATCAAGAACTAAGCAGTACAATGTTCCAACTACAGTCACAGAATAGAATCATAGAATCAAAAAGGTTGGAAGAGACCTCAAAGATCATCAAGTCCAACCTGTCACCCAGCACCTCATGACTACTAAACCATGGCTCCAAGTGCCACATCCAATCCCCTCCTGAACACCTCCAGGGATGGGGACTCCACCACCTCCTTGGGCAGCACATTCCAATGGCTAACAACTCTCTGTGCAAAGAACTTTCTCCTCACCTCCAGCCTAAACTTCCCCTGCTGCTGGTTGCCTGGGAGAAGAGACCAACCCCCTCCTGGCTACAACCACCCTCCAGGTAGCTGTAAACAGTCAGGAGGGTTTGCAAAGAAAAGGAGGGGGAGGATGGGAAAATACAATACTCTCATGTTTGCCTTCAACCTATCAATCTGAAACACTATGTCGGTGGGGGGAATAGAGTCCCTCTAGCTTGATGTACATTTTGTCACTGCCTCACTGAGGATTCCAGAATCCAGACAGGGGAAAATGCCACAGGAATAAGGAAACTTAATCAGAATCAAAAAGAACAAAAATCATCTGAAAACTTGTTTCTCCTACACTGCTCTTCTTCCTGGGCAAGGGAGGCTGCTGAAGTGAATGCTCTTAATGCTGACTCTTCACTCCTCAACTGTTTCCTCTTCTGGTGAAAGCAACCTTAACCCCCAGGAGAATCTTGCAGCAGCAGCGTGACTCGAGCATTTTCCTCCATAAGGACACAGATCCCGGGGCCAAGCTCGCTCACACCAGGGAGAAGGAACCACCAAATCCATGGCAGGTGGCTGTCCCCACCACCACTAAGTGGATTCCTCACTAAAACAAGAGCTGGCTCCACAGTCTTAAGGGGTTTTTTTGGCTTACTGATCAAGAGGAGGAAGAGATCCATCACCCTGCTGCTCTGTGGGTGATGGCACTATATTTTCCTTACCAATAAAGCTAAGGACCACAAGTGCCTGCTGCTGCATCTGGCACCTGCCAAGACACAGAGGGCACAAGCCAGGTGCCACACAGGGAGTACTATTATTTTCCTGGACACTGGTTATATTCCATCTTTCCTTCAATGCCCACTGGAAAGCAAAGGGAAATTGAGTCCCTTTATCCCTCATTTCCATCATAATTACAACTTGTGAACACCTTCAGTTGCCTGGAGCAGCAATTTCTTGTGTCAGATCATGCTGTAAAGGCTCACACTAATTTCCCACCTCTGAAATACCCAGCTGGGTGACAGCAGGGAGCCGCTCTGGCTGCAGTCTCCATCTGTAGCATTCTCATAATTCAGTTTCTTTTTCCAGAACTGTAACTCTCCAACCCAAATCACTTTCCAGTGAATTCACCTTTATTTGAACAGAGGGAATTATCCTCTAACACTGTAAGGTATTTGCAAGCTGTCCACTGAACTCCAGACCATAAGCCAGCCAAATGTTTACTAGAGCCAACCCCCAACCACCTCTTCACAGCATTATTTGCCTATATTTACTGCCTCCAAAATATTTTGTGTGTTTTCATGGATATTTTCTAGGTAAAAGGATGAAAGAAAAAGCAGCCTAAAAGGCACCAGGACTCACATATTTTTAACCACAGCTTAAAGCAATTCTAATACAGAAAGCATATATGCACACAGACTGTCCTTGGCATTTTCTCTTGCCCTCTCCATCCATTTTCTGAAGGCATGTACACATGCACATCCAAAAAGAACATTAGCAAAATGGGATTTCCACACTCTGTGAACCCTTGCTGATAGAATACACTGGGAGGGTTCATCAGTATGCATTTGAAGTATCATCCAAACACAGGCCCTCAGCATTTGAGGCAAACCAAATCGATTAATAGGCACCTACCCATCCAGAAAGTCCATCATTATGCATTAATACAAGAAATGTAGGACTGCTTAATGGGAGAACAGTAATTGTGGCATGTGAAGTAAACACACAGTAAAAGCTGTTATGGAGGCTAAGCATTCAGCATCTTACTTCACCACCTAGAAGACAGACAGTTATTGCATCCTTTAGCACCCTTACATTGCACACACATCACCAACACACAGCTCAGCCCCTCCACCCAAAAGCAACTCTGAAGCTGACCATCTCACCTTCCACCACTCCCTGAAAGGAGACTGGAGCCAGGTGGGGTTGGTCTCTTCTCCCTAATAGCAAGTGATAGGACAAGAGGAAGTGTCCTCAAGTTGCATCAGGAGAGGTTGAGGTTGGATATGAGAAGAAAATTCTTCACTGGAAGGGTTCTCAAAACATTGGAACAGGCTGTTCAGGGAAGTGGCTGAATCCCTATCCCTGGGGGCGTTTCAAAGAGGCAGAGATGTGGTGCTGAAGGACACGGTTTAGCACCAGGCTTAACAGAGCTAGGGAAGGGTTGGACTCGATGATCTTAAAGGGCTTTTCCAACCAAGATGCCTCTATGATGAAGTACAGAGAGGAAAGTCCGTTGCACAGATTCAAGAGACTGAATCAGTTACTAACGCACCTTTGGCACTCGGCAGCACTTCTTAATCATGACAACCTGAGACTGTAATATAGAGAGAGCCTGGAACATTCCAGTAAATCATCCAGTATCTGGGGAGGGAGGAAATAAACGAGATTTGAAGCCGCGCAAGGCAACAAAAGCAGCCCGCTCAGCTCCGTCGGCTGGGCAAGGGCGGCAGCAGAGGCGGCACCTGGGTCTCGCAGGCAGAGCGCGGCGGGCAGAGCCACGGGGGCCGGCGGGACCCCGCAGCCCCCGCGTCCTCCGGCCGCGCACGCAGCAGCAGGAACACCCCACGGGCACCGGGCACACCCCTCACTCCCTGCGCTGCGAAGCCGAGCGGGCTCTCGACGGAAACCGAGCAGGCGAACAGCTCCTCCGGCACCACACCACCTTCCGCGCCGCTGCCCCCCGCCCCCCCGGGGCTCCGCCGGCTGCCCGGCACCGCCGCCCCTGCCAGGGAACAAGGCCGTGGCGGCGCAGAGCCGCCCGCCCTCCCCCGGCCCCAGCCCGCAGAACGCAACGCGCCCCCACCGCGGCGCGCACCTGCAGGGCGGGGGCCCTAGCGCCATGGCGGCCCCGCGGCACCGCGCCCAGGCCCCGCTGCCGGAGGTCGCTGCGGGAGCTCCGGCTGCACCGCTCCCCGCTCAGCCACAGCAGCGTCGGCTCCGCCGTTCTCCCCGGGCCCCGCCCGCGGCTCCGCCCCGCCGCGGCGGCCCCGCCTTCCGCCCGGCCCCAGCGGAGCGCTGCCGCCCGGGGCTGGGGCTGGCTCCGGGAGCGGGCCGGTACCGGGGCACTGGGCGGGGACAGACGGGCGCGCTCCCCCGAGCGAGCCGCCGCACCAGCCCGCCGTGCTGCGGACTAGCCCCTGTGCTGGGCAATGGGGTCCATCTTCGGAGCCATAAAGAAGCTGGGACTGGTCTCTTTCTCTGTGAAGCCCAAGCGCCTGGCCCTGCCGCTGGGGATGAGTTTTCTCAAGGGCAGAACTGAAATGAAAGCACTGATTTTGGAAACGGGGGTTAATCAGAGCCTCCAGATCCACGAGAAACTGAACACCCTGCCATCTCTATCTGCTGTTTTCATACTGCCAGCATGCAGGCTCCTTGGCCCAACACCCCAAACCAAAACACGTACCGGGAACCCCATTCCCTTACCTGGGATAGCTCCAGACCTCTGCGGTAGCCTAACAAGATCTGGCTCCCCATGCCCTCCTTCAGCCAGTGGCTAGCTCTGAAACACTGGAAAGCTAAGGAAAAGGCCTTTGGTATTGCAATAGCACTAAATCCTCAGCTCTGGCAGTTCAAAAGCCTGCAGCTAGGCAGATAGCTGCACAGATAAGAACACCACAAACTGCATACATACCCCTACAGCTGCTAAAGGAATGAGCAAAAGCAGCAAGCAGGTGTCTCCAGACAAGAATCTTCGAGGATGTCACAAATCCAACGTGTTTTTTACTAAGGCAGCTTCTGTCAGCAGCCTATTTTTCAAACTAACAGCTGATTAAAGATCCATTTCAAACCCATCCCTGTGGATTTTGGGACTGAATGCAACTCTGCCTTGGACAGGGAGCCATGGCTCATCACTACCATTACCCTACTCAACAGATGCTTTCTACCACTCAAGTGTCAGCACTGGGACAATTGCTCCACTAACCTGGCTGCTACAATGGAAATGTCCACGTGTTTTGTTTGTTAACTTCTTCCAAAACTGTTTATGTTCTAAAGAAAATCTGCCTCTTGTAAAAGTCTCCTGCTTAGAGGATGCACTCTGCTAGCATATGGCAGTTACTATATCTTGTGTCTGTACTGCCCAGGCAAACCCAAAGTTAGGTTGGTTAAAATCTCAGAGAGCTCACTGGGTTCTCTAACACAGCACAAAGAATGGGGCCCTGCTCTCTGGTACTGCTTAGGTAACAAAATAGTGGGGGGTGGGGGGCAAAGAGGAATAAAACTGCAGAGAGAAATAAAATAGTATTGCTTATTTGACGACTTCTGGGTTTGCCAAACCAAGGTGGAAGGTATGCAGCCCTGCCCATCAAAGCAGTGAAAATCCCACTTAATCTCTTAGCTGAACTTGCACAATGATAGTGATTAACACCTGATTTAACTCCAGGAAGAGCTGTCTCTGTCCCAAGAAGGAAAAAAGCTTTCTCACTGTGAGGCTGACAGAACACTGAAACAGGCTGCCAAAAGAGGTTGTGGAGCGTCCTTCTCTGGAGACATTCAAAACCCTCCCCAATGTATTACTGTGTGGCCTGCCCTAGGTGATCCTGCTCTGGCAAGGGAATAGAATAGAATAGAATAGAATAGAATAGAATAGAATAGAATAGAATAGAATAGAATAGAATAGAATAGAATAGAATAGAATAGAATAGAATAGAATAGAATAGAATAGAATAATAGACCAGGTTGGAAGAGACCTTCAAGATTGAGTCCAACCTGTCATCCAACACCACCCAACCAACTAAACCATGCAACCAAGCACCCTGTCAAGTCTCCTCCTGAACACCTCCAGCGATGGCGACTCCACCACCTCCCCAGGCAGCTCATTCCAATGGGCAATCACTCTCTGTGTAAAACTTCCTCCTAACCTCCAGCCTGAACCTCCCCTGGCGCACCTTGAGACTGTGTCCTCTTGTTCTGGTACTGGGTGCCTGGGAGAAGAGACCAATCTCTGCCTGTCTACAACCTCCCTTTTGGTAGTTGTAGAGATCAATGAGGTCACCCCTGAGTCTCCTCTTCTCCAGGTTAAGCAACCCCAGCTCCCTCAGCCTCTCCTCATAGGGCTTATGTTCCAAGCCCCTCACCAACTTCGTTGCCCTTCTCTGGACATGCTCCAGCAAGTCAACCTCCTTCCTAAACTGAGGAGCCCAGAACTGGACACAGGACTCAAGGTGCGGCCTAACCAGTGCAGTGTACAGGGGCACAATGACCTCCCTGCTCCTGCTGGCCACACTGTTCCTGATGCAGGCCAGGATGCCATTGGCCCTCCTGGCCGCCTGGGCACACTGCAGGCTCATGTTCAGCCTACCATCAGCCAGCACCCCCAGGTCTCTCTCTGCCTGGCTGCTCTCAGCCACTCTGACCCCAGCCTGTAGCACTGCATGGGGTTGTTGTGGCCGATGTGCAGAACCCGGCACTTGGATGTGTTCAGTCTCATGCCCTTGGACTGTGCCCATCTGTCCAGCCTGTCGAGGTCCCTCTGCACTTGATGAAGGTCCCTTCCACCCCCATTCTGTGAGTCTGTAATGTACCACTTCACCGCCTATCATCACTCCCAGCACCTCTGCCGTATTGTGTGGAAAGCTATATGAGGACACAGACTCCATGGAGCAGACACAGAAACTCCACATTTCTATAGTATTAATGTTGCCCCAAGCATCTCAAATACATACTCTAGCCCACTGGCATGAGGAAGAAATCATTCAAACTCCTGTCAGAGCAGTAGAATAAGCAAGCTGAGACTGGAAAAGAAGCATCATTGCAAGTTCTGGTTACAGCACCGTGGGTTATCACCCAGAGCTCAACCCACAGGCCTCATGCCACTGTAAGAAACTGTGTGAGTGGCATCTAACACACCACCTGATTTTACTGAGGCTGGAGGTAATAGGTTTTGCTTGACTGCCTGTTAAAATGGCTCAGATAGGTATGCACACACATAATTTTTAAAGCAACATTTAATTTTGGTCTCTCCATAGCACAGAGGATAGAAGACAGTCCAAATGGTTTGCTCTTTCCCGTAGCAATGTGTTCCACGGCAACTGATTGGGATGCAAATGCTCTAGCATCATTCAATTAATTGTCTTTGTGATATTGGTGCTTGGAATACCTGAGAAAAATCTTAAATTCATCTTGCTCATTCCTTTCAGGACCAGGCAATTTTGTTTTGTCACTGACAGCACTGTTTTGATGGAGATCATCCTGAAGTTTGCTCTTTTTTAACCACTTACAAACTGAGAATTTTACCCTTGAAAAAGATGCCTCACACAAACTCACATGCTTTAAAACCCATGGAAGACAGAACAGACTTGAGACACTTAAGGGCAATGTTTGAATGGGGTTTGATCTCTCCCACCTCACACTTCAGTGTATATTAATAGAGCTGCATATATATATATATTGTGCCCAGGTGGCCAATGGCATCCTGGCCTGCATTAGGAACAGTGTGGCCAGCAGGAGCAGGGAAGTCATTGTGCCCTGTACTCTGCATTGGTTAGGCCACACCTTGAGTCCTGCGTCCAGTTCTGGGCCCCTCAGTTTAGGAAGGACATCGAGACACTGGAATGTGTCCAGAGAAGGGCAAGGAGGCTGGGGAGGGGTCTGGTGCACAGCCCTGTGAGGAGAGACTGAAGGAGCTGGGATTGTTTAGCCTGGAGAAGAGGAGGCTCATGGGAGACCTCATTGATCTCTACAACTACCATAAGGGAGGTTGTAGACAGGCAGAAGTTGGTCTCTTCTCCCTGGCAACCAGCACCAGAATAAGAGGACACAGTCTCAGGCTGTGCCAGGGGAGGTTTAGGCTGGAAGTGAGGAGGAAGTTTTACACAGAGAGAGTGATTGCCCATTGGTATGTGCTGCCCAGGGAGGTGGTGGAGTCCCCATCCCTGAAGGTGTTCAAGAGGGGATTGGATGTGGCACTTGGTGCCATGGTCTAGTCATGAGGTCTGTGGTGACAGGTTGGACTTAATGATCTTTGAGGTCTCTTCCAACCTTGGTGATACTGTGATACTGTGATCACAGAGAACAAAATTGTCAGAGGGCCTTACAATGCTTATGGCCTACACTCAGCTCAGCTTATGCTAGCACCAGAAACAAACTCTGGCTTGCTCATGTGTGGTTCGTGTCACTACTTTGGTTTTTAACATCTGCAACTGTTAGCTTGTGGCTTAAGAAAGAAAATCTGTGATAAAGAATTACACTGCTGAGCTTGAACACCATAACAGTCCAGCCCTGAATAGGTATAAAAATAAAGGTGACACTAATCTTTTCTTTTTCCATTAGCAGCCATCCTGCTTTTCCCAATTACTCTCACAATTATTCACCATGAAGTCACAAAATAGGTTTCATATTGGCAGACTTTTATGCATAATTGAGGCTCTGCTTGATCCTGCCATGCACTGGGGGCTGACTTCTGTAATAATACATTGCTATTTTCAGCCTGGTTTCTTCCCTTTATATAATGATGAAATTTCTGAGTGTCCTCAGCTAACCCTGTAACTTGGAGTTGATTGTCTAGAACTCAGTTTGATGGAAGTGTTGAAAATTTCTCTAAGTTTCATCACTAATGAGAACTAAACCACAGTTTGGAACTTTTAGTTCTCCCCTAAGAACTGATTTGCTGCACCCATTTCTAACTGTCCAGTACAGCAAACCAGAAGTTGCTTCCCAAATGCTCTGCAGAAGAAAGAGTGTACAAGAGAATCATAGAATCATAGCATCAACAAGCTTGGAAAAGACCTCAAAGATCATCAAGTCCAACCTGTCACCACAGACCTCATGACTAAGCCATGGCAGCAAGTGCCACATCCAATCCCCTTTTGAACACCTCCAGGGATGGGGACTCCACCACCTCCCTGGGCAGCACATTCCAATGGCTAACAACTCTCTCTGGGAAGAACTTTCTCCTCACCTCCAGCCTAAACTTCCCCTGGCACAGCTTGAGACTGTGTCCTCTTGTTCTGGTGCTGGCTGCTCAGAAGGATTTTGAGGATTCTGAGGATTCCTTCCTCAGAAGGAATTCGCTCAGAGATTGCAATAAGTCATATTTGTTTCAGGTAAGGTATTTTGTTGAGCTCACCACCATACCTTGTGTCAAATCCCAGACTCGTGTGGAGAAGAGGAGGCTCAGGGGAGACCTTATTGCTCTCTACAATTACCTGAAGGAAGGTTGTAGCCAGGTGGGGGTTGGTCTCTTCTTCCAGGCACCACTGACAGAATGAGAAGACACAGACTCAAGCTGTGCCAGGAGAAGTTTAGGCTCAAGGTGAAGAGAAAGTTCTTCCCGGAAAGAGTAATTGGCCACTGGAATGTGCTGCCCAGGTGGTGAAGTCCCCATCCCTGGAGGTGTTCAAGAGGGGATTGGATGTGGCACTTGGAGCCATGGTTTAGTTAGTCATGAGGTGTTAGGTGGTAGGTTGGACTTGATGATCTCTGAGGTCTCTCCCAACCTTAATGATTCTATGATTCTACAATAACACATGCTAAGAGGAAAAAACACTGACACAAGTCTTGCTGGATTAAATACAGTGTCAGGGCAAGACTGGAAGAGCAAGGAAAACATGAGCTTCTTCAGTTAGTTCTAAAAACACTGCTGGTGAGTTATCTCTCCATTTTTCTTCAAGATCTTAAAAATATCTTCTGTGACTAGCACATGACTAGCTGGCACATTAAGACATGACACTGCAAATTCTGCTCTGCCCCCTACCTCTGTTGAAGCTCAAATGCAAGAAGATTGAGCAAGCCACTGTACAGCTTGGAAGGTGATGGAGCTAAGAGTATCAGAGCTGTTGTGACGTTTGGACAGCACCTCTTGAGATTTTCCTGAGATCCCTTCCATTAAAACATTATTAGCATTAAAAGAGATGTAAGAAATAGAAACTACAACAATATTCCCCCCCTGAAAATCATCAATATAATCAAAGAGTTCAGTAATCACTCTGATCACACATGGGAATTTAAACAGCTAAAGACTGTGCATCATCTTTTCCTCCTCTCTCCTCTCCACCTCCCTGAATCTGGGATTGATGTGCATTTTAAAGCAGGCTAACTTAAAAAAAGAAAAGCCAAGGCCAAGACTTTCCCAAAGCAAACAGACAGTTAAGAGGAGTGATAACTGCACACATTACACATAGTTATAAATACCATTCACAGCTTCAGTGCAACTCAAGGATTTTCACTACTGATAAAGCTGGTATGCCAGCTACTAAAGGCAATTTGTGCTTGCCATTCTATAGCAGAACCACACCTGAATAATATACTTGCAGTAAATTAGCACATTACTGTGATTGTTGTTCTTACTCCTCTTTACACAGTGAGCCTGCTGTCACAGATGAATTAACACAGCAAATTAAAGTAATAATAATATGTAATATATTCCAATGGAACAGACAAGCTAATTGCAGGCTGCTTTAGAGCTGGCACTGGAAGGAATCACTCTGATTTTTCAGGTTCCAGAATGCAGCTTTGCAGACCAAACTCTGAAAGCCAAGGTACAGCGCCTCTAACATCAAATGTTACTCACTTGGTTTCACTGACACGCTGCTGTTGCATCAAGTGAAAAGGAATCAGCCTCTGCCATTCCTTCCACGCAGGAAGATCTTCCTCCTGCAGCTGGCGCGGCAGGGCTGCAGGCACAGGCCCCACGGCTGGGCTGACAGGAGGCTGAATCGCTGGCAGCTTCACTGATGCACTGTTCTGCCAGGTACAGGAAGCCAGAGAAAGAAGCACAATCTTTTGTCACTGCACATGATTTGGATGGAAAAGAAAGCTATGGCTAAAAATAACCAGACAGCACCTGGCCCTCAGTGCTCTGTCCTGGTGGGGGAAGGGAAGGGAAGGGAAGGGAAGGGAAGGGAAGGGAAGGGAAGGGAAGGGAAGGGAAGGGAAGGGAAGGGAAGGGAAGGGAAGGGAAGGGAAGGGAAAGGGAAGGGAAGGGAAGGGAAGGGAAGGGAAGGGAAGGGAAGGGAAGGGAAGGGAAGGGAAGGGAAGGGAAGGGAAGGGAAGGGAAGGGAAGGGAAGGGAAGGGAAGGGAAGGGAAGGGAAGGGAAGGGAAGGGAAGGGATTCAAATAGAATAGAATAGAATAGAATAGAATAGAATATACCAGACCAGGTTGGAAGAGACCCCAGAGATCATCGACTCCAACCTATCACCCAACACCATCTAATCAACTAAAACATGGCACTGAGCACCCCATCCAGTCTCTTCCTAAACACCTCCAGTGATGGTGACTCCACCACCTCCCTGGGCAGCACATCCCAAGGGCCAATCTCTCTCTCTATGAAGAATCTCTTCCTAACCTCCAACCTAAACCTCCCCTGGTGCAGCTTGAGACTGTGTCCTCTTGTTCTGGTGCTAGTTGCCTGGGAGAAGAGACCAACCCCCACCTGGCCACAACCTCCCTTCAGGGAGTTGTAGACAGCAGTAAGGTCTCCTGTGAGGTAATGGTTAGCCTCCCACAGCCTGGGGTCACATCCAGGAAATGATTTCTTACCACAGTATCACCAAGGTTGGAAGAGACCTCAAAGATCATCGAGTCCAACCTGAATTTCAGTGAGATTTCTTGTTTCTGTAAGATGTCTCATTTCAGTGAGATTTCTCTAGTATATGCACTAGAGTTTTCACTGCTCTTACAGATGAAATCAACAACTCTTTCGCTGGGCAACAGAAATTTAGTATAATACATGAACCATCCCCAAAATAATGCTAATTGTCAACTATAGTGACAGGGCAAGGGGTAATGGTTCAAATTAAAAGAGGGTAGATCTAGATTTGATAGAAGGAAGAAATTCTCTATGAAAAGGGTGGTGAAACACTGGCCCAGGCTGCCCAGAGGCAGTAGAATCTCCATCCCTGGAAACATCCAGTGTCAGCAACCTGCTCTAGTTGAAGATGTCCCTGCTCACTGCAGGGAGGTTGGACTATCTGAGCTGTACAGGTCACTTCCAACACAATTGTATAATCCTGTGATCTGGATGAGGGCATTGAGTCCATCATCAGTAAATTTGCTGACGACACCAAGCTGGGGGCAAGAGTTGATCTGCTGGAGGGTAGAGAGGCTCTGCAGAGGGACCTCGACAGGCTGGGCAGATGGGCAGAATCCAACGGCATGAGATTGAACACATCCAAGTGCCGGGTTCTGCACACTGGCCACAACAACCCCAGGCAGTGCTACAGGCTGGGGTCAGAGTGGCTGAGAGCAGCCAGGCAGAGAGGGACCTGGGGGTACTGGTTGATGGTAGGCTGAACATGAGCCTGCAGTGTGCCCAGGCAGCCAAGAGGGCCAATGGCATCCTGGCCTGCATCAGGAACAGTGTGGCCAGCAGGAGCAGGGAGGTCATTGTGCCCCTGTACACTGCACTGGTTAGGCCACACCTCGAGTCCTGTGTCCAGTTCTGGGCCCCTCAGTTTAGGAAGGAGGTTGACTTGCTGGAACGAGTCCAGAGACGAGCAACAAAGTTGGTGAGGGGTTTGGAACACAGCCCTGTGAGGAGAGGCTGAGGGAGCTGGGGTTGCTCAGCCTGGAGAGGAGGAGACTCAGGGGTGACCTTATTGCTCTCTACAACTACCTGAAGGGAGGTTGTAGACAGGCTGGTGATGGTCTCTTCTCCCAGGCACCCAGTACCAGAACAAGAGGACACAGTCTCAGGCTGCGCCAGGGGAGGTTCAGGTTGGATGTTAGGAAGAAGTTCTATACAGAAAGAGTGATTGTGCTATGGAATGGGTTGCCCGGGGAGGTGGTGGAGTCGCCGTCATTGAAGGTGTTCAGGAGGAGACTTGATGGGGTGCTTGGTGCCATGGGTTAGCTGTTTGGGTGGGTTGGATTGGTTGATGGGTTGGACACGATGATCTTGAAGGTCTCTTCCAACCTGGTTTGGTTTATTCTCATAAAGGTTTATTCTAATAACAAAGCAGGAATTATTTGCTTCTACATCTAACAGTTTCCTAAGACATGGACAAAACACACTCACCCACCTTGCCATCAGGCATGGGAATCCATCTTTCACAGGGTCAGCTACTCTACTGATATTGTCAGAAGGCAACATAAGAACCTGGGAGGCTCAACCCTGCTTTCCTCTGAGATGTCACACAACAGAAGCACTCCATGTACAGGGGCAATAATCCCTCTGTCACAAACATCTTCAGCACTGCAAATGCAGGTGACATGGATCTCAGGTAGTGATAGGACTAGGGGGAATGGAATGAAGCTGGAGGTGGGGAGATTCAGGCTGGAGGTGAGGAGGAGGTTCTTCACCATGAGAGTGGTGAAACCCTGGAATGGGTTGTCCAGGGGGTTGGTCGAGGCCCTGTCCCTGGAGGTGTTTAAGCCCAGGCTGGATGAGGCTCTGGGCAGCCTGATCTAGTGTGGGGTGTCCCTGCCCATGGCAGGGGGGTTGGAACTAGATGATCCTCGTGGTCCCTTCCAACCGTGAATGATACTATGATACTATGATACTATGGACCTCCCCTAGTTTTAACTCCTCTGTCTCAAATGCTGTTAGCATTACAGCATCAGTGCCCCTTCAAAACCCACCTGAGAAGCACCCAGGGTGGGGAAGCCTAAGCTGTTAACCATGAAACAAGGGAGCCAGTGAAAGATACAAAGCCCTTTAAGGTAGCTCAGTTTCTGCAGTATAGAACCACCTCAGTATTTCCTGGTGTTCCTTGCAGGTTCTGGGGCCAAAATCATCACTGTAGTAGCACTGGCAAATGTTCCCTTGTCTCAGAGCCACAGGGAACCAGGTCCCACTTTGCCTTGCTCTTCAACTAGGGGCATATATTACATGCTGGGCCCAGGCAGCCTCTCTCACCTAACCACATCCCCTTCTTTGCAGTGGCCTCAGGATTCTGTGGTGCCTCAGACTGAGCTGTGCTCTGCCTCCAGCACTCTACAGCTTTGTCTCAAGGACCGAAATGCCCTGATCTTATCAAAGAAGCTGCTATCACTCATGCCAAGTGCAGCTCTTGCAGGATGTAAGATAGCTGATTGTATCTAATAGGGCCTGTTTGTAACCTCATCATTTGTCAGCTATCTCCATCACTGCAGAGTAACATTGCTCACATTGGACAAAAGAAAGCTCTGTCACAATCAGGATACAGATTTTGTTCAAGCCTGCTACTTTGAAGAGTATGGCATGAAATAAACCCTTGGCTGAACAGGGGCTCTGGTGAGACAGACACCAAGCACCCAAACCTCCTGAGGAACATCCCTGAGGAAAGAGGTCTCCTTAAGCTTGCCATCAGACTCTAAAAGCTTTTGAAGATCACCATTCCTGGAGGTGTTTAAAAGCCATGTGGATGTGGTGCTTGGGGATATGGCTAAGTGGTGCCTTTGATAAGAGTAGTGTTAATGGTTGGACTTCATGACCTCAAAGGTCTTTCCTTAAGTTTGCCATCAGACTCTAAAGCTTTTGAAGATCACCATTCCTGGAGGTGTTTAAAAGCCATGTGGATGTGGTGCTTGGGGATATGGCTAAGTGGTGCCTTTGATAAGAGTAGTGTTAATGGTTGGACTTCATGATCTCAAAGGTCTTTTCCAATCTAAATGATTCTGTAGTTCTCTGCAGACAAGCTAAGGGGTATTTGTGGGGTCCACAAGCATGAAGTCTGAAGCCTGCATTTCTCAGCATGGAAAAGGTTTCTTATATAATGCATTTCAGAGGCAAAGAGCTCAAGAACGGGAGAAATTTGCTTGTATAAAGCAATTCATTTCATATTGTGGAGAGTGCTTAAATAGGGGAGGTTTAGGCTAGATGTTAGGAAGAAGTTCTTCCCAGAAAGAGAGATTGGCCCTTGGAATGTGCTGCCCAGGGAGGTGTTTAGTAAGAGACTGGATTGGGTGCTTGGTGCCATGGTTTAGTTGATTAGATGGTGTTGGGTGATAGGCTGGACTGGGATGTGCTGCCCAGGGAGGTGGTGGAGTTGCCATCCCTGGGGGTGTTCAGGAGGGGATTGGATGTGGCACTTGAAGCCATGGTTTAGTTGATTAGATGGTGTTGGGTGACAGGTTGGACTTGATGATCTCTGGGGTCTTTTCCAACCTTGTTGATTCTATGATTCCAACCTATCCTATCCTATCCTATCCTATCCTATCCTATCCTATCCTATCCTATCCTATCCTATCCCATCCTATTCTAAAATTCGTTTACTACCACAGCTTGCACATCTACTCTGCTCCTGCAATCAACACAGCAGGCAGAATAGGGCTTACACAGCTGTCACCTGTGCCGATGTCTGAGTTCTCCTCTCAGAAAACCTTACCCGAAAAAGCCATCCAAAATCCCTGCCTACGGCTTAAGGAGGCCCTGGCAGGGCCAGGCAAGGGAAGCGCCAGACTGCTTTCCCTAATGGAGCCACGGCAGGCCTTTTGACCGGCTCTCCCCGGCAGAGCAGACACCCACACCCGGAGCTGCGGTGCTCTCCTGGCTGCTGCAGTCTGCCTGAGGAGCAATTCGGACGGAGCAAAGCACCACCATCAGCACCCTCGTCCCGTCCCGTCCCGTCCCGTCCCTGCCCTCCCGGGAGCGGCCGGCCGTGCTCTGCAGCGCAAATCGCTAGGCTGAGGAAGCTCTCCCTCCGGAGCCGTTCCAACACCCCGCGGAGAGGCTTTGTGAGGAGCTGCGAGCGCAGCCAGCGCGCAGAGAGCCCCGCACGGCTCCGCCGCCGCCACTCGCTGCCACCTGCCCAGCAGCCCGAGGCGGAGGGAGGGGCCCCTGCGCGAGGAGGGAGACCCAGCCCGGCCCGGCCCGCCCTCTGCGCCGGCCGCGCAGCTCTTGCCTGTGGCGCTGTGCAGGTCGCTCTTCCTGTGCCGGACGGGTGGCACGGCGGGGCCCGAGGCTCTGTCCTGCCCGGCCTCCTACCGCCATCCCGCCTCCCGCCCACGGCGAGGTCCCGTCACCCGCCTCGCCGGTGGCACCTCCTTCTCCCAAGTCGTTTCCCCCTTCTGTGGCGTGGAATGGAACATTCCTCTCGACACACCGCTGCCTCTGCGGCTTGGTACTGCCCAGAAAGGGGGAGCACAAAGCAGAGAAACAAGCAGGGTAGTTAGACTGTGCAGCAGATGTACTTTTGTAAGTGAGCTCTTGAGGAAGATGGCGGAAACCGGGTGCGTGGATCCCTGGTGGTCTAGTGGTTAGGATTCGGCGCTCTCACCGCCGCGGCCCGGGTTCGATTCCCGGTCAGGGAAACTCCTCTTTTGTCCACTCGCCCCAATATTTTATTTTATCATTTCATTTCATTTCATTTCATTTCATTTCATTTCATTTCATTTCATTTCATTTCATTTCATTATAATTATTTTAGTGTTCTCCCAACCCTCTGCTCATACTATAAAATCACACAATTTTTTTCCTAAAGGCATATTTTCTACTTGCCCTCATATTTCACTTCTGTCTGAAAGACACACACACAGACATGCAGTCATGGGGATTTAGTCTGTTCCCAGGACACTCTGGCCGCTGCTTATCCCTTTGGTTTTTGTTTTGTGATGGGCCGAAACAAGCACAACTTCATTGCTGTCTTCTACAGGGCTATCAGCCTCTACCGATCGATAAAAACATCTCACGAACAGGCCACGAGGTGGCGCCCTGGTCCCATCTCTGCCACCACCCAGCACAGTCCCGGCCCTGAAGGTTTCCCTTTTAATTCATAGGTTCTCATCAGCTACAGAAGGCTTTGTATTTGCTGATAAAGCGGAAGCTGTTATTAAGCCAAAATCACATGCACCGTGTTTTACAGAATACCAGATTCATAGAACACCCATTTGGAAGGGACCTCAAGGATCATCTCCTTTCCTCTGGTCTAAGGCCTGGAAGTTCTACAAGCTGTCTTTTAAAGAGCCTTAATGCAGCATTTAAAACAGAGAAGTTACCAAGGATTATCAGGGAGTATGACTGAGACTCTTGAACACCCCATTCTGTCTGTGGCATTTATACATTGATGATCTATCCTCTTCCTATAGAGTGATGAAGAACCATGTGGCCCCATCCTCACAGCCGGTGCCATCTCTGCTTTCCACCTATAGATTTTGAACTGAATATTCACAGATTGCATTGGATTGGAAGGGACCCTCAATGGTCATCTTGTCTGACCCCTCTGCAGTCAGCAGGGACACCTCCGACTACATCAGATTGCTCAGGGCTCCATCATTAACTTTGAATGTCCCTAGGTATGAAGCCTCAGCTACATCCCTGGACAACCTGTTCCAGT
This sequence comes from Melanerpes formicivorus, assembly GCF_026170545.1. Classification (NCBI taxonomy): domain Eukaryota; kingdom Metazoa; phylum Chordata; class Aves; order Piciformes; family Picidae; genus Melanerpes; species Melanerpes formicivorus. The sequence continues at coordinate 233,065 of NW_027142498.1, read as the reverse complement.
GTTCCACCACTGTCATTGTGAAGAACTTCCTATTTATGTCTAACCTAAACCTTCTCTGCTCCAGTTTGAAACCATTGTCGCTGGTCCTATCATCACAAGCCCTTCTAAACAGTCCCGACCCAGCCCTCCTGCAGGTCCCCTTCAGACAATGAAATGTAGCTATAAGGTCACTCCAGAACCTTCTTCAGGCTGAACAGCCACAATTCTTTCAGCCTGTCTTCATAGGAGAGGTTCTTCAGCCCTCTGATCATCTTTGTGAGCCTCCTCTGGACCTGCTCCAGCAGCTCCATGCCTCTCTATTCTGCACAGAAAGAGTGATTTGCCCTTGGAATGTGCTGCCCACGGAGGTGGTGGAGTCACCATCACTGGAGGTGTTTAGGAAGAGACTGGATGGGGTGCTTGGTGCCATGGTTTAGTTGATTAGATGGTGTTGGGTGATGGCTTGGACTTGATGCTCAAAGGTCTTTTCCAACCTGGTTAATCCTATTCCTATTCCTATTCCTATTCCTATTCCTATTCCTATTCCTATTCCTATTCCTATTCCTATTCCTATTCCTATTCCTATTCTACTCTACTCTACTCTACCCTACCCTATTCCTATTCTATTCTATTCTATTCTATTCTATTCTATTCTATTCTATTCTATTCTATTCTATTCTACTCTACCCTATTCCTATTCCTATTCCTATCCCTATTCCTATTCCTATTCCTATTCCTATTCCTATTCCTATTCCTATTCCTATTCCTATTCCTATTCTATTCTATTCTATTCTGTTTGGGGTCCCATAGCTGGACATGGTACTCCAGGCAAGGTCTCACCAGAGCATGCAAAAAGTCTGTGCCAAGGCAAAGGAGGGAACCAGAATTTCTGCATCCCTGGGCACCAGCTGCCTGGGGAGACAAGAAGGGTTTGGTTTTGTTCCTTGCTGCACAGATACACAAAGCTGGTGAACCATGGGAGCAGTCTGTGCTGTTGTCACCATGGCAGTCAAAGGACACAAACAAGGCCAAGTGTTTATTAAACTGGGGGAGATGGGAGGGAAAATAAGTAAAGAAAAAGCTGCTTTCAGACACACAATCCTTTCTCCAGATTACATTTTTCCCCATCTTATCACCTCTCCTCATCAGCCTTTCTGTAAAATGCTACTTAAAACATAACTGTGAGTCTCAGATTAAATATGGAGCTCCTCCTGGACAGTAAGATAAACTTCAAAACACCCCAAAACATCACAGCTCCATTTCAAGCCCTGCTAGGACTGTCCCTTCAGAGCTCCAGCTGGAAAATTTACTCTCGACCATGCTTTAAGAGAAATCATTTTATCCAAGCCCAGGCATTTTATTTAAGGTGATGGTAATGAAAGGCAAATGCAGATTTAATTACCACACACAAACTAAGCAGCGCTACCCCAGGACCCTTTTTCCCCCAAGTCCTTTTTTTAACAGGAGCAATTGCCATGTCCTATTAAAAAGTGCTCTGATCACGAGATGGTGAAAGCTCTGATCTTTTTAAAAGCCTGAACTTTTTCACTTGCACTCTGAAAAATCTGCTTTCTAGCCCCCTTTTATGGCTGCCTTGTGGCTCCAGTCGATCATTACCTTCTGCTTTCCCCCCCCTGTGCTTTCTTTCCCACGTGCTGCTTTGATTAATCGCGTTTTAGTCAACCCTATTGACGACGCTGTTGTGCGCTGCCTAATTCTTGTTGTGCTGGCAGGGAAATGCAGCTGAGAGGTGCCAGCTTTCCCCAAAAGCGGGGGGGAAAAGAAATAATAATAACAGACTATAAATTGATATGACAACACATGCTCTGCCTGGCAGTGCTGCCTGCTGGGTGAGACGGGGAGTAGCAGTGACCCGGGCCGGGCTAAGGCGGCTGATGGAGCGTGGTGGTGGCAGGGTGCCTTCTGCTGCTGAGTGGCTGCATGCTCAGGCTGGCCCCACATCCTTTCCAAGGGATTCCTATTTATTTATTTGGGGAACAAAAATGACAAGTCTGCATTCCATAAATGGCTTAATTGATACTGTGCAAACTGTAGTTCTGCACAAGAGCTCGCTCGCATCCAGCGAAATAAAAGGAATGGAAGGGGAATATTCTTCCCCTCTGCTCAGAGGAGGGGCTGTCTGATTCTTCCAGGCTGGAGTTTTGCAGTGTGCGGTCTCCAGTTTGCTTGTTCTCTACCTCAAGATGGGTTTAGGTATTGGGCAAACTTTCTTTCTGAAAGAGTGGTCAGGCACTGGAGCAGGACTGGAGAAGAGGAGGCTCATAGGGAGACTTTATTGCTCTCTACAACTACCTGAAGGGAGGTTGTAGCCAGGTGGGGGTTGGTCTCTTCTCCCAGGCAACCAGCACCAGAACAAGAGGACACAGTCTCAAGCTGTACCAGGGGAGGTTTAGACTGGATGTTAGGAAGAAATTCTTCCCAGAAAGAGAGATTGGCCATTGGAATGTGCTGCCCAGGGAGCTGGTGGAGTCCCCATCCCTGGAGGTGTCTAAAAAGAAACTGGATGAGGCACTTGGTGCCTTGGTTTAGTTGATTAGATGGTGCTGGGTGATAGGTTGGACTTGATGATCTCAAAGGTCTTTTCCAACCTGGTTAATTCTATTTAAGTTCTATTATTTAAGGCTGCAGTGGTAGATTCACCATCCCTGGACATGCTCAAGAAACATGTGGATGTGACACTGTGGGTACATGGTTTAATGGCCAGGATAGTCTTGGGTTGGTAGCTGAGGATCTTAGAGGTTTTGTCCAACCTTAATGATTCTATGATTCAGATCTATTTGGATCATGGCTTTGGATCAATGAAAGTGGAGTACCTTGCTGTAGTCTGCTGGGTGGCTTTCACCCTCTAACCATGCTGCATTCATCTTCCCTTAAGCAATCAGGCTGAAACTGAGTGTGAAGCGTGTGAGACAGTGAGCAGGAGCTCCTCTTACTGTGACTCTCCTGCAAGGCTCATCACAGGGAGTTCTTGTGTGTGTGCCAGACCCGTTTCTGAAGTTCTCAGCTTGCCACTACGACCTCCCCCAAGTCTGTGTTTGGTGAGAAAGGAGTGAGAGGAGCTGCTGGTGGCTCTGGCTGTAAACACAGGCATTATGCAGCAGCTCCCTGTGAGGTACCATACTGCCACACTTCTTCAGAAACACAGAAGGTCAGAAGAGATGCCTGCCACCCCCCACCAGTCTGCTTTCTTAGTGACTTCATTGCTGGACTGCTGGGAGTGGGTGACTCATGACAGGGGGAGATAAATCCAGCACAGGCAGCTGTCTGCTTATGGGCAGGCAAGAGTCTCCTCAGCCCGAGAATGGCTGTGAGTCCCCCAAGACAGCTCAGCTCAGCAATACCCAGAAGTGACATCCTCTGCTTATTCATTCCCATCCTGTTGGCACTTGCAGGTACTTCAGGGCTTTTGAAAGCCAGGTATCCTGAAATCTCTTGTACCTGCTGTTTATTACTGCTTTAAGGGCAAAACACTTGAATGGCTGGAAGTCATTTAATAAATTCTACTTCTCCTCTGGTCATACAATTTGAAAGGGATTTTTCTTCAACCTTTATGCCACCAGGAATTTGCCTCCCTCACCAGCATCTGGGCTCCAGGACAGCTGGAGGCTTATGATAAGAGCTGGAAACTTTAGTTAAGGGTGCTCCCAAGATGATCACAACTTTGGAGACAATCTTTCCCCACAGGACTCTGAGGTCTAATTAGACAAAATCAAGGACAAGAAACTAAATAACACTATTCCCACTTTACAGGTGGGTATCCAAGGAGCAGAGTCATGAACAGTTGTATTTCTGATGTGTTTAAGCAGTTAAAAGGAACTGGACACCTCAACATTGTTACAAGCCAGACATATGAGAATTCATCCTTTAAGGTTTGGGTCCCACTGGGGCTTACAAGTATGAATAATTTTATTTACATGGACAGTCCCACTGAAGTGGAATAGCTGCTCTGAGTATGCCTAACAGCCTTAGCCCTGCTGCAGGAGCAGTCCTTAAGAGCATATTGTCTCTGAATCAGAATTGTTAGGGTTGGAAGGGACCTCAAGGCTCAGCCAGTTCCAACCCCCCTGCCATGGCCAGGGACACCTCACACTCCAGCAGGTTGCTCACAGCCACATCCAGCCTGGCTGCAAACACCTCCAGGCAGGAGGCTTCCACCACCTCCCTGGGCAACCTGTGCCAGGCTCTCACCACCCTCATGGGGAAGAACTTCTTCCTAACATCCAATCTGAACTATCAGACTGATCTTGAAAGCATCAGGGAGCCCTCCCTTGGCCCAAAAAGTCACTCTAGAAAATATCTAACAGCTAAAAAATATCTAAGATGCCCAGCATTTTTTCCCTTAAAGGGTAATACAGGAAGGAAGGAAGGAAGGAAGGAAGGAAGGAAGGAAGGAAGGAAGGAAGGAAGGAAGGAAGGAAGGAAGGAAGGAAGGAAGGAAGGAAGGAAGGAAGGAAGGAAGGAAGGAAGGAAGGAAAGGGAGGAAGGAAAGGGAGGAAGGAAAGGGAGGAAGGAAAGGGAGGAAAGGGAGGAAGGGAAGGAAGGGAGGAAGGGAGGAAGGAAGGGAGGGAGGGAGGAAGGAAGGAAGGAAGGAAGGAAGGAAGGAAGGAAGGAAGGAAGGAAGGAAGGAAGGAAGGAAGGAAGGAAGGAAGGAAGGAAGGAAGGAAGGAAGGAAGGAAGGAAGGAAGGAAGGAAGGAAGGAAGGAAGGAAGGAAGGAAGAAAAAGAAAGAAAGAAAGAAAGAAAGAGAGAGAAGAAAGAAAGAAAGAAAGAAAGAAAGAAAGAAAGAAAGAAAGAAAGAAAGAAAGAAAGAAAGAAAGAAAGAAAGAAAGAAAGAAAGAAAGAAAGAAAGAAAGAAAGAAAGAAAGAAAGAAAGAAAGAAAGAAAGAAAGAAAGAAAGAAAGAAAGAAAGAAAGAAAGAAAAGGTTCTTTGCTTCTCTTTTTTTTGTTTCCAGTTTCAACCACAGGCACAGAAACTCCCCACTGCAAAAGCTGGGCACACAGGCAAGCAAGGTTTTACATATTTATACTGAATTATTACTTCTCTATTGTTTTGTTGGTGGCTACTGCTATTGGGCATCCTTGGGGTTTGATGGTCACATCAAAGGAGCTGCTCTGGCGTGAGAACTGGTCGAAGTGAGCCAGATAATTCATGGATTTATTACTGGGGTCGGTTCCCATGATTGTCAGTGGGCAGCAGCCACTGCTGTGGCGTAATCCTCATTCTCTTGGTAAGGCACACACTGCCTCAAAAAGGTTTAATGATCCAGTTGTGATTTGCTAATGGGAATCTTTCTTGTGGCTTTAGCAAGCCTTGAAGTAGGACAGGATCACAGGACCACAGGATGTCAGGGGTTGGAAGGGACCCAAAGAGATCATCCAGTCCAACCCCCCTGCCAGAGCAGGACCATGCAATCTAGCTCAGGTCACACAGGAACACATTCAGACAGGCCTTGAAAGTCTCCAGAGGAGGAGACTCCACAACCTCTCTGGGCAGCCTGTTCCAGTGCTCTGTGACCCTTACAGTAAAGAAGTTCCCCCTTGTGTTGAGGTGGAGCCTCCTGTGCTGCAGCTTACATCCATTGCTCAAAGGTCTTTTCCAACCTGGTTAGTTCTATTCTATTCTATTCTATTCCATTCCATTCCATTCCATTCCATTCCATTCCATTCCATTCCATTCCTTGTCCTACCCCAGGGAGCAAATGAGCAGAGCCTGTCCCCTCCCTCCTGACCCCCAGCCCTCAGAGGTTTATAAACGTTTATTTATTACCAGGGTGGCACATGAAGGTCAGTCTGCAGCAGTATCAAGAAAGGGTCTGATTCATTTTGGTTTGGGATTCCTGTTGGTGGAATTTCATCCACTAACTGCTAGAATGGGTTGAAGGGACAAAGCCATGGTGGCTGGGCAAGGATCAGAGCTGTGAGAAGACAGGGAGGGCAGGGAGCAGACACTGGGGTGAAGACCTGAGGTGGTGATCAAAACCCAGACACTTCAACCTTAGTGACTGACCAAAGGAAGAGACTACAGCAGCGAGAGCAGCTGGGACAGCCTGGAGAAACCACAGACTTTTGCTGTGGCTGCAACCCATTTGCCTTTCCTTTCTGTCGGGAAAGGAGGGAGGGGGCTGCCCAGTGGGGCAGCTGCCCAAAAAAGAGGGCAGCAGAGGGAAAAGGCAAGGAAGTGGCTTTGCCTGCCCAGGGGAAAGGAGATACTCCTCACCATGTGCACCCCACTGTTGCTCCCCCTTGGCAACCCAGTGCCTCTTCCGGAAAACAAGCCCCAGAAAAGCCAAATCAAATCAAATCCCTTCTCTTCAAGCAAAATGCAGTTAGAAAGCAGAGTGGGAGAGGGGGCAGGGAGAGAAACATGTTGTTTTGTTTTAAGGCTTGTGTTGGGAAGCGTCATTAAAACCTATTTGAACTACCACACACCACAGACCTCCTCTCGTTAATCCGGTTGCAGAAGTGTAGCTTAGATGCACAGCACTCTGCTTGAAACCTCCCAAAGGAGACTCTTCCTCCTAAAGTAAACTAAAGGCTCTTTGATATATGAAAAACAAAACAAAGCAAAAAAGTATTGAGTGTTAAGTCAAAACTAAGGGGGGGGGGGGGGAAACTGCAGGCCTTTAGGTGACTGTTGTTTGGTGTCCCCTGGTTTATGGATAGTAGTAATTGCAGTAACTGGCTGTAGTAACCTGACATTAATACTCTTCAGGGATACTCTTCACAGGTCAAACACTTGTCTTTACATCTCCCAGGAACATGGTGTTTCCTGGAGCAGGATGCTGATTCCATAGAAGGAGGTCTTGCAGTGTAACATGTATGACGACCCGCCTGGTGGATGTGAGGAGGCCTGTGGATGTAGTCTACCTGGACCTCAGCAAGGCCTTTGACACCGTCCCCCATAGCAAACTGCTGGCCAAGCTGTCAGCCCATGGCTTGGATGGGAGCACACTGCGATGGGTTAGGAACTGGCTGGAGGCTGAGCCCAGAGAGTGGTGGTGAATGGTGCCACAGCCAGCTGGCAGCCAGGCACCAGTGGTGTGCCCCAGGGAGCAGTGCTGGGCCCTGTGCTCTTTAACATCTTTAGTGATGATCTGGATGAGGGCATTGAGTCCATCAGCAGTAAATTTGCTGACGACACCAAGCTGGGAGCAAGAGTTGATCTGCTGGAGGGGAGAGAGGCTCTGCAGAGGGATCTGGACAGGCTGGACAGATGGGCAGAGTCCAAGGGCAGGAGATTTAACACATCCAAGTGCCAGGTTCTGCACATTGGCCACAACAACCCCATGCAGTGCTACAGGCTGGGGTCTGAGTGGCTGGAGAGCAGCCAGGCAGAGAGGGACCTGGGGGTACTGGTTGATGGTAGGCTGAACATGAGCCTGCAGTGTGCCCAGGCAGCCAAGAAGGCCAATGGCATCCTGGCCTCCATCAGGAACAGTGTGGCCAGCAGGAGCAGGGAGGTCATTCTGCCCCTGTACACTGCACTGCTTAGGCCACACCTTGAGTCCTGTGTCCAGTTCTGGGCCCCTCAGTTTAGGAAGGAGGTTGACTTGCTGGAACGAGTCCAGAGAAGGGCAACAAAGTTGGTGAGGGGTTTGGAACACAGCCCTGTGAGGAGAGGCTGAGGGAGCTGGGGCTGCTTAGCCTGGAGAAGAGGAGACTCAGGGGTGACCTTATCACTCTCTACAACTACCTGAAGGGATGTTGTAGACAGGCGGATGTTGGTCTCTTCTCCCAGGCAGCCAGTACCAGAAGAAGAGGACACAGTCTCAGGCTGCGCCAGGGGAGATTCAGGTTGGAGGTTAGGAGGAAGTTCAACACAGAGAGAGTGATTGCCCATTGGAATGGGTTGCCTGGGGAGGTGGTGGAGTCGCCATCATTGAAGGTGTTCAGGAGGAGACTTGATGGGGTGCTTGGTGCCATGGGTTAGCTGTTTGGGTGGGTTGGATTGGTTGATGGGTTGGACACGATGATCTTGAAGGTCTCTTCCAACCTGGTTTGGTTTATTCTAATAAAGGTTGTTCTAATGTATGAAGATGAGGGCAGAGCTGAAAACTTCCCAGCTGGTAGGTGATTCCAGCCACAGTTGTCATGTTGCATCAAGGTGTGCTTTTCATCCTGGAGGCTTTTCTTTGTAGAAGAGAAAAATGCTGAATGTGGACTGTGTGGAAAGAGTAAGTCAACACCTCAGAAGGACTTTGCTGTGGAGTAAGTAGTAGCAGTGCTCAGACAAGCATGGTCTAAAACATTCAGCTGTGCTTGCATGCAGTATCCATAGCTAGAGCTGTCTCTCCAGACCAGTCTGCCTCTCCAGACCATGAAATTAGATCAATCAGACACATTTCCTTTTGTCTCTCATATTAGTTTCCTTTTGTTTTTTGCTTTTCTTTTTAATTTCTAGGGTACAACACCAATTCAGGTGTCCCAGCTCTGCACCACCACCATGAACGCAGAAAGAGCTCCTCATGACACCCTGCTTAAGCATCATCTTTCAGAATAGCTGCCAACAAACATTTTGGAGGCTCAGACTAAGGAGTCAGCAGCACAAACTGGCATCTTCCTGCAGTTGTTGTAGTCACAGGCATGGCAGGATTATTCTGCTTGGGACAGAACCACAGAATTGTTTCAATTGGAGAATACCTTTAAAATCACCCAGTCCAACCATTCTCTAGCTCTACCAAGGCTGGTGCTAAACCATGGCCCTCAGCACCACATCTCTGCCTCTCTGAAATACCTGGAACACCTGGAACACAAGCCCTATGAGGAGAGGCTGAGGGAGTTGGGGTTGCTTAGCCTGGAGAGGAGGAGACTCAGGGGTGACCTTATGGCTCTCTACAACTACCTGAAGGGAGGTTGTAGCCAGGTGGGGGTTGGTCTCATCTCCCAGGCAGCCAGCACCAGAACAAGAGGACACAGTCTCAGGCTGCACCAGGGGAGGTTTAGGCTGGAGGTTAGGAAGAAGGTCTTCATGGAAAGAGAGATTGGCCATTGGAATGTGCTGCCCAGGGAGGTGGTGGAGTCACCATCCCTGGAGGTGTTCAGGAGGAGACTTGATGGGGTGCTTGGTGCCATGGTTTAGTTGTTTAGGTGGTGTTGGATTGGTTGATGGGTTGGACACGATGATCTTGAAGGTCTCTTCCAACCTGGTGGTTGTTGGTTTTTTATTATTATTATTACCCTCCAGGGATGGGGATTCAACCAGCTCCCTGGGCAGCCTCTGCCAGTCTTTGAGAACCCTTTCAGTGAAGAAGTTTCTACTAATATGCAACCTAAACCTCCTCTGAGGCAACTCCTCTCATCCCAAATACATGCCCTCCACCACATACACCAAATACATGCCCTCCACTAAATACAGTCCCTCCACCACAGCAGCTGATTTTTCTTCTGGGGCAATACCTAATGCCAGGTTTCCTCCACTTGCAATCAGAGCAACAGGAGGTCTGGCAGCACTGCCTGGGTCCTGTGTGGGGTAACAATTTCTCAGTACTGTGTGACACAGTCAGCCCCACAGCTACAGCAGCCTAAGTGCTTTTTATTTGCACTGCTGAGAGCTAAGGTTTTGGGCCTGCTAATGCTGAGTGACAGAATTGGTTTTTAGGGTTTTTTTGTTTCTCTTAAGAAAAACATTCTAGGGAATTGCATAACCTCCTCTGATCCCCTTGATAACTGGAATCTGAGGTTGCAAACCTACCTATTGAAAAATTAGTGAAAGCCAACAGTTTCCTGTTGAGCAAGCAGCCTGATTTGCCTTCTCGTGCCATGGGCTACAATCTAGCTCTAGGTCCAGTTCTGGGCCCCTCAGTTTAAGAAGGACACTGAGATGCTTGAAGTTGTCCAGAGAAGGGCAAGGAGGCTGGGGAGGGGTCTGGAGCACAGCCCTGTGAGGAGAGGCTGAGGGAGCTGGGGATGTTTAGCCTAGAGAAGAGGAGGTCCAGGGGAGACCTCATTGCTCTCTACAACTCCCTGAAGGGAGATTGGAGCCAGGAGGGAGTTGGTCTCTTCTCTCAAGCAACCAGCACCAGAACAAGAGGTCATAGTCTCAAGCTGTGCCAGGGGAAGTTTAGGCTGGAGGTGAGGAGAAAGTTCTTCACTGAGAGAGTTGTTCACCATTGGAATGTGCTGCCCAGGGAGGTGGTGGAGTCACCATCCCTGGAGGTGTTCAAGAGGGGATTGGATGTGGCACTTGGTGCCATGGTTTAGTCATGAGGTCTGTGGTGACAGGTTGGACTCGATGATCTTTGAGGTCTCTTCCAACCTTGGTGATTCTGTGATTCTGTTGTCTAAATTACAAACTTGCTTCTTCCCTCCAGGTCCCCCTGGTCACTGAACGCAGAATGAAGAGAGAAAAGGGCTGAAGTAAGGTTGTGTGTGCACAGCGACGAGCCCTACATTCTGGATCTTGGTTGTGCCAAGGGAGCAGCTTTTCCTTGCTCTGTTTTAAAACCTGCACAGACTCCTCCAGCTGTGGCCTGCCAGCACAGCTACAACCAAAACCAGCAGGAGCTATTATCCTCTGATGTCTTTCCAACAGCACATGTGAAATCTGCCTCTTCTCCATTCATCTCTCATTTGGGAACTCTTCATCTGCTCGCACAGAGGTAACACTCCCAAGAGAGGCTCAGGTCTAACCAAGCATGAAGGCTGAGCTCCTGCCTCATGTGCTGGTCCCTTTAGGTGACTCTGATTAAAAGACAAACAACCAACCAAACAAAACCAACCAACCAACCCAAAAGACAGCAAAACAAGAAGCAGAGGAGACATCAGCAACTCAGTGTCCATGGATCTGGCCTGTTTCATGAGTGAAAATGGGATAAACCCAGCCACAGGGGCTGCACAAATCCATCCATGAGGGGTTGTTTCAGGATGCTGAAATAGCTTCTTTCATCTCATCTCATCAGGCTCTTAGAAATGTTTTTTTCAAACTGCAACCCCCCCCTTTTTTTTTCTTTCAGAATGAGGAAAAAATGTTGCATTTAGGGCAACAAATCTTAATGGTCTGGGATGCATCAGTTAGATTGAAGCCCTCGGGGTAGAACCAAAGCAGTGGCTGCCCATTTATAACGCCAGAGGATGCCTGGGAGGCTCCCTAGCAGGCTCTTAGAGGGCAAGTTAATAGTTAACAGCTGAAAGTCAAGCAGGGCTGCAACCTGCTCGTTTTCATGTAAACAAAGCCCACTTTTTATCTACTTGCCAGTTCATGAATGTAATCTGTACCCTTGAAGCTGCCTGTATGGGAAGAGATTGGTGGCTGATGCTGCTGAACATGCCAGTGCAGCGCTGAGGTATTTGTGTCCTGAGTCACAGAACGCTCAATTCCCCCCTGAACAACAAACCTCCAAGAAGACCAAGCTTGATTTACAGCACAGAGATACAGAGCCTTCCTCCCCATCTTTTGTCCCTTTCCTCCATGGGACAGCAAGCTGTTCAGGCAATCAATAGTCTCTCCTTGCTGGGTGCTGGAGACCAGCTGATGGGGGCTGGGGTGGGTTCCATGTTTAGTGTTTGGGAGGAGAGAGCCACTGACCTGAGGCTGCATTTCAGTGACATTAAGTCTCTGTCTGGCTATAGGCTGGCCACCCTGTGTCTGTGCCACACTCCTTCAGCTGTTATTGGGGCATAATAATCTTTTTTGTGCCTTTTAGACATGGGCTTATCCTTACAGAGACAGAGCTTCACACACCTTCTGCAGAGAGCTTTTGCAGATCTATGATGGAATAACAACAAAGTCTTGCCACAGTGAGAGCTGTTAAATTAGCATCATGGAATCACAGCACCATTTTGGTTGGAAAAGATCTTTGAGGTCATCAAGTCCAACCATTCTCTAACTCTACCAAGGCTGGTGCTAAACCCTGAAGATGACCAGAACTGGAAGGAAGAACTACCCTCTCAGAAAAGATCTTTGAGATCATTGAGTCCAACTGTTCCCCAACTCTACCAAGGCTGGGTGCTAAACCCTGAAGATGACCAGAACTGGAAGGAAAAACTACCCTCTCAGAAGGTATCATGCCAGTTTTCCCCTCCAAGACACAAGCCCCTGATGAGGATCTGAAGGAAAGCTGAACCTAGAAACCACAGTGGGTTTTGGGGCTCCCTGTGCTGGACAGACAGGTTTGTATCATGAAACCTACCAGCAGTGCAGAACCAGTTTGCAAGCCTGAAAACTGCTTTTTCCTGCCCATTTCAGAGCATGCTGTGTTAGATGGGATTCCTGGCTGAGCAGGGGGACCAGAGGAGAATGGAGCAACCAGCAAGCTTGTCACCAGGAGCAGAAACTCACTTGGAGTCCAGAAGTACTCCTCAAGAAGTGAAAGGTCTGGAGCACAGCCCTGTGAGGAGAGTCTGAGGGAGCTGGGGCTGCCTAGCCTGGAGAAGAGGAGGCTCAGGGGAGACTTATTGCTGTCTACAACTACCTGAAGGGAGGTTGTAGCCAGGTGGGGGTTGGTCTCTTCTCCCAGGCAACCAGTACCAGAACAAGAGGACACAGTCTCAAGCTGTGCCTGTGGAGGTTTAGGCTGGATGTTAGGAAGAAATTTCCTCACAGAAAGAGAGATTGGCCATTGGGATGTGCTGCCCAGGGAGGTGGTGGAGTCTCCATCACTGGAGGTGTTTAAGAGGAGACTGGATGAGGCACTTAGTGCCATGGTTTAGTTGATGAGATAGTGCTGGGTGATAGGTTGGACTTGATGATCTCAAAGGTCTTTTCCAACCTGGTTAATTCTATTTAAGTTCTATTATTTAAGGCTGCAGTGGTAGATTCACCATCCCTGGACATGCTCAAGAAATGTGTGGATGTGGCACTGTGGGACATGGACTAATGGCCAGGATGGTGTCGGGTTGACAGCTGGGAATCTTAGAGGTCTTTTCCAACCTTAATGATTCTATGATTCAGAATGTGCTGCCCAGGGAGGTGGTGGAGTCCCTGGGGGTGTTGAGAAAAGGACTGGATGTGGCACTTGGAGCCATGGTTTAGAATAGAATAGAATAGAATAGAATAGAATAGAATAGAATAGAATAGAATAGAATAGAATAGAATAGAATAGAATAGAATAGACCAGACCAGGTTGGAAGAGACCTTCAAGATCATCGTGTCCAACCTATCATCTAACACCAGCCAACCAACTAAACCATGCAACCAAGCACCCTATCAAGTCACCTCCTGAACACCTCCAGTGATGGTGACTCCACCACCTCCCCGGGCAGCACATTCCAATGGGCAATCACTCTCTCTGTGTAAAACTTCCTCCTAACCTCTAGCCTAAACCTCCCCTGGTGCAGCCTGAGACTGTGTCCTCTTGTTCTGGTACTGGTTGCCTGGGAGAAGAGACCAACCTCTGCCTGTCTACAACCTCCCTTCAGGTAGCTGTAGAGAGCAAGAAGGTCTCCCCTGAGTCTCCTCTTCTCCAGGCTAAGCAACCCCAGCTCCCTCAGCCTCTCCTCATAGGGCTTGTGTTCCAAACCCCTCACCAACTTGGTTGCCCTTCTCTGGACACCTTCCAGCAAGTCAACCTCCTTCCTAAACTGAGGAGCCCAGAACTGGACACAGTACTCAAGGTGTGGCCTAACCAGTGCAGTGTACAGGGGCAGAATGTTGTCAGGAGGTGTTAGGTATTAGGTGATAGGTTGGACTCGATGATCCCTGAGGTCTTTTCCAACCTGGTTGATTCTGTGACTCTATGATTAAAAACAAAGAGAAACTGCGACAAACCACCCATAAAACACAGTCAAAAGGGAAAAAAAAGGGGAGGGGGAGAAAAAAAGAGAAGGACTTCATTTAATTAGTGATATGTAAAGACTTTTTGCATAGGGAAAAAGGTTAACAAAGTCATACAGAAAAAAAAAAGAAGACCAACCAGGTACACTCTTTGTAAAACAAATGTTTTAAAAGTATATTTTGCATAATGTTCAACATTCTCAACCCTTATTGCTTTCTCCACACAGCAGAGAAATCAAGTGCATCATCATCATCATCATCATAATAATAATAATAATACATGCTGTGTTTTATCTTCTTTTTGTTTTATCTTCTTTTTGTTTGTTTGTTTGTTATTTTTTTGCCTTTTTTTCCTCTTTTTTTAAACATAAAATCTCTAGTTCTGGACTGGCTGTATTAAAATACTCAGGTTATTTTAAGTCACTGTGATTAAAAACAACCCCAACAACAACAACAAAAAAGTACTAAAGATGAAAGCAAACCATTTTCTGCAGCACTAATCGGTCTGGGTATCTGCAAAATAATTTAGTCACATCCCCCTCCTCCCCAACCCTCCCCCTCCCCTCTCCCCCCCCTCCCCCAATACATTCATTTTGGTTTGGGATCAAACCCACGTTACACGACGTTGGCGTCTGGAGAGCCAGTTTCCAAGCTGTCCTTGCTGTCACTTCATTCATACCCAGAGTGAGCGTTCTCCTCAGAACGTGAGAGTGAAAAAGAAGAAGGAATCTTGCCCAGAATCAGCTACTAGTAAATATCCAAATCGGCTAGATAAGTGAATTTGAACTCTTACAGCACCCAGTCCCTCGTGTTGGCAGGAATCGACCGTATCCCAGCGGGCAGGCGCTGAAGAGGTGGTGACTTCTGGGCGCATGACAGCTCCGCTGTTTGTGCAGATACCAGCTAGCACCGTATTTAAGCCATCAAAAAGGGTGCCTCGAGGCTCACAGGCAGTGCTGAAACGTTCGTTAATCCCAGCACTGATAAGATAATTGCTTTTACCGGCGCTGTGCTAGATGTCACCGTTTGGCAAGTCCGTACAAAGAACGCGGTGTCACGATTTGGCAAGTCTGTACAAAGAAAAGGGAACTAAGGAAGTGAGAACTCGGCTGTCAGAACTCAGCATTCTTCCTCAGCAAGCTTTTTGGCTGAAAAAAAAAACAACCCCCAAACCTCTCCCCTTCGAGAGCACGCTCTTCCCTGGAAAGCTATCCCAGTTCTGAAGGTGCACAGAGGATTTTTGTCTCTCTTCCACACCATTTCCTTACCTGTGCAACGTGTTACTTGTTTTAGCAGAACACACAGAGATAAATCCTTTTTATTTATTAATTATTACTTTTTTTTTTTTCTTCAATATCAGGCACTTAGAATACTCAAACTCTTTTTTCTAGCCTGGGGAGACACGGTAGGTGTGATCCCTCACCTCTCTGCCAAACAAGGATGCATAGCTGGAGAATTATTAGTTCTAATGTCTACGTATTCCTACGTATTTCCCAGGAAACTTCTACGGGCTGTGATGTGGTCATGCTGCTCCTGAAAGCCACTGCTGCTCCCTCAAGGTGCCTTCAGCAAAAGCACCTGAGAAGAAGATACCATCTGGTGTCCTCACCGACGCCTGAGAGGAGAAGGATAGCTGTGCAAGGTCTGGGTGGGTTTGCTGGCACCTCTCAGGCCCTTTGGGTGAAGGTGGCCACTTGGCCAGGCTGAGCAGGAAGGACACGCGGAGTCCTGGAGTCTTGTGAAGGACATGTAGAGTCCGGGAGCCTCAGGAAGGACACATAGAGTCCTGGAGCCTCAGGAAGGACAGGAGGAGTCCCAGAGCCTTGGGAAGGACACGTGGAGTCTGGCAGCCTCATGCGTGGGTGCATGTGGGCACGCGTAGGGGTGTGCACATGTGTGTGCGCCGAGGGAGAGGAGGGAGCCGCACTAGGAAGGGATAAGGAGGACTTAAAAGGCTCCAACTTCAGTCCCCCAGGGTCGGTAGGGTTTAGTGCCACCCCCGCTGCCAGCCTGCTGAGGGCTGGCGGTGGCCGACACAGCCAGCGGAGGGGTGATGGCCGTTGCCGCAGCCACGGCGGCAGCGGCCGCGCTGGGGGGAAGCATGGGGAAGGTGCCAGTGAAGGAGAGGGGGAAGCTCTGGGCAGCGGCCGTGGCGGCCGCCGCTGCGGCGTGAACAGTAGCTGAGAGGGACAGCAGGGAGGTGGAGAGAGGGGGGACACAGGGAGCGACGCTGCCCGCGGAGGGGACTCTCAGGGCGGCATCGGCATGGGCAAAGGTGGCGGTGAGCAGGGCAGAGCCGGGGGGCGGCACGTCTGAAGAGAGTCTGCACGGGGCGGCGTCGGAGGCGTGGAGTCCGTTCGGCTGCAGCAGGGCGGCCGGGAGGTGGTGAAAGGCTGCGGCCCAGTGGTGGGGATGCAAAGGGTGGTGGTGGTGAGCCATGGAGGAGGTCATGGCGGCAGCTTCCCTCTGAGAGGCACAGGTGCTCAGGTGCGACACGAGTCTAACGCGCAGGGGGTCGGCCGTGTCGAGACCCTCCACCGAAGTCAGATACCTCGCCACCTCCGTCAAGCACTCCCGGAAGCCAATGCTCATGAAATCCATGGCCAGGGAATGAGCGTCAAAATAACCTGCAAGGGGAGGGCAGAAGATGCGTCAAGCTGGCTTGCCAGGGAGGGTGAGGTGCCGTGGCTAACCTCAGCTGGCGAATCTCCCATTTAGGGGTTAAGATTTGCGACGTGCAAAGTGTGTTCTCCGATCTGTAAATGATTTGTGTGACCATCCCTGTAAGGCGATAGGCTGCAGTTGGTTTTGCAGACAATACACAAACGCAAAAGAATTAAGTCCATAAGTACTCAGGATACTTTAAAAGATACACGATGCCTCTCCTGAAATTCCTCAGCAAGCTGCTGCAGTGCCGTTTTGATATGTGTGTGTGTGTGTGTGAACAAGACTTTTATCCACACAAAGAAGCAGGCTGGAGATCAGAGAGCTTGCAGGCACTGCCCTGCCCTTTCTTCCCTGCACTGGCATTCATCACAAGGCTCTCCAACTATTTCTCGACATTGTGAGATAGTTGTAACTGCTGCTGGGGTCCCATCTACTTCACACAGTCATTAAGACAATGTGACATACGGTGTTACTTAACTGCAAACTAAAACCATCTTGTCATGACTCTGCACACACACAGTAAAAAGCTTTACTGAGAAAACGTTTTATGTAATGCCATTGCTAATTTGGAGATGGAAGACTGACAGTCATATGGCCCATGAGGTATTTCAACAAACAGCAACTGGAGCTCCACAGGCTTGGATTTGAAGAAGAAAAAAAAAAAAAAAAAGGAAGATGAAAAAATGGGGGGAAAGAAAGAAAGAAAGAAAGAAAGAAAGAAAGAAAGAAAGAAAGAAAGAAAGAAAGAAAGAAAGAAAGAAAGAAAGAAAGAAAGAAAGAAAGAAAGAAAGAAAGAAAGAAAGAAAGAAAGAAAGAAAGAAAGAAAGAAAGAAAGAAAGAAAGAAAGAAAGAAAGAAAGAAAGAAAGAAAGAAAGAAAGAAAGAAAGAAAGAAAGAAAGAAAGAGAAAAGAAAGGGAGGGAGAAAGGGAGGGAGAAAGAAAGAAAGACAGAAAGAAAGAAAGAAAGAAAGAAAGAAAGAAAGAAAGAAAGAAAGAAAGAAAGAAAGAAAGAAAGAGAAAGAAAGGGAGGGAGAAAGGGAGGGAGAAAGAAAGAAAGAAAGACAGAAAGAAAGAAAGAAAGGGAGAGAGGGAGAAAGGGAGAGAGGGAGAAAAGGAGGGAGAAAGAGAGAGAAAGGGAGAAAGAGAGAGAGAAAGGGAGAAAGAGAGAGAGAAAGAGAGAGAGAAAGAGAGAGAGAGAGAAAGAAAGAAAGAAAGAGAGAGAAAGAGAGAGAGAGAGAAAGAAAGAAAGAAAGAAAGAGAAAGAAAGAGAAAGAAAGGAAGGAAGAAAGGGATTTGAAAAGAAAAATAAAGAAAGTCTTATTAAATGCCCATGAAAAGACACTTCCTTTCTAAAAGGGCTCAGCATCCAAATCGAGTACTTAAGTTGCAGCTCATCAACTACAAAAAACTTCATCCAGTTTGGGGAATGTTCCTATTTTAGCTTAAAAGTCGTCTCCTTGGGGGAATAATATCCTACCCATTCCCAAGCTTGCGTGGTGCTCTCATTGGAGATTTTTAGGTAGGATGCAAAGATCAAGAGCCCTTATTACGGTGGAATGCATAGCTAATGCAGTATCTGCATCAGGCCTTGCACTCTCTGGCATGGAATAACCTCGGTCTTCCTGGAAAATGCTCGCCTCAGCTACTTGATTCCACTCTCACCAACTTCCAAGCAAGAAAGGAGCCTTGCTGCGGCTGCACGCCCGCGTTACTGAGCTCTTCTAGAGACGTCTCCCCGAATCCCCTGCCTGCTCTGCTGCCCGTCGTGCCAAATCCCCCAGCACTTCGGGTGCAGGCTGCTAGCTCACCTGCGGCTGCCTGCAACCCGAGAGCAGCGCTGGCTGAGCCAGCGGATCGGGGAGCACCAGGGATCGGGGACTCGTCTCAACAAGCACCGACCGACTCCTCGCCGTTTTCATCCTGCCAGGGCCGTCGCGACCGGGCGCTGGCTGGGAACGCCACGCTTTGAGTCAGCTCCTGAGAAACAAACGCCGGGCAGGCAAGCAGCGCGGAGCTAGCAGGGTACCTGCTGGGGTGCCAGCCAGCCTGGCATGGCGACTGCCTCTGTGCCAGAGGCTCCAGGACCTCCGGCAGCTTCAGAGGGGCTGACGCGCAGCCAAAGCCGCCTCCCGGCTCTGGCCATGAGTCAGCCAGCCTGGGAGTCCTGAGAGCATGCAGCTTAAGCCAGGGCTTCCCAGCCTCCCTCCCTCTGGACCGGAGGAGATGTGGGGGATGTGGTTGTCACCAGCTTCCCGTGAGTCTGAGCTGCTGGCTCTGTGACGAGCTGTCCCAAAGCCCTGGTGATCCTGGCTCTTCCTCAGTCTCCTCTGGTGGCCCAGACATGAAAACAGAAGAGAGATGAGAGCTGGGACTCCCAAGCACCATTCTGTTTTGATTGGGATGGTTATCTATTCAGGTCTCTCCTTTGCATGTTTCCCCCTATGAGAAAGACTTTATAATGCTGGGGTTTGCTTCTTTCCAACATCCTTCCCCACCACACACATGCACATGCACCAGTGTTTTGTAGCAAATAGGAAGCCTGGGTTCATCTATCCTGGTAACCCACCTGCTCTGCACACAGCTAAGTCACCTGAGCTATATTAACCCAGGTATCAGACACCCAATCCAAATTAGCAGTGAAGCTGCAATAAAGCCACACCAAGGTCCAAGCAAGTGACTCCCTGTTGACAAACTACTCCTCCCCTGTGCTTGCTTGCACAGTCAGTGAAAAGCCCTGGCCCCAGGCCAAAATAATAACTCAACATGAACAGGAGACCATTCCCCCACCTGCCTCAGGGTGGTGGAAACACGGAGTCTGCACAGGACCTCAGAGCTGGCAGCTTGCCTGGCCTGGGAAGCTCTGAAAAGCAGAGAAGGGACAGAAGCCACGTGGGGTTTTCTTTTGCTGTGCCCACCTCGGGCACACCATGCCGAGCAATGTCTGACTCCACCCTGACTTGCTTAGCCCCAGGCATTCCTCATAGTGGGTGTCCTCCATTTCTGTGTGAGGAGGATGAGGATGAGCTTTTTCCAGCCCTCAGTGCAGTGGCACTTAAGGGTATTGGGACCCATTTCTCCCTGTTACAATAATAGCTTTTGTCCATAGGAAAAATGAGGGAACACTTTTTGTTTTCAACTGATCCAAAACAGTTCCTGGCTCTTAGGATGCATTACAAAGTGGGAACCACTGCACTTGCAAATAAAGCAAGCATCTGCCTTGAAAACACCCTAGGAAATGACATCTGAAGCTATTACTTAGGTTGCAAAGTAAAACATTAAGCAAGCAGGAAAAGCAGGCTTCAGCTTTGCCCAGTGCTAAGACAAACCCCCCACCCTGTTCCTCAAAGTTTCTTAATCCATGCCATGAGATTACTCTTATCTCTGGGGCACAGGGTGAAGATAAAGTATTTGTGAAGTGATCAGGTATTATACTGATGTGTCACCAACTACAGACCACGATGAGGAAGGCAGCTGTGGTCTGAGTCAGCATCGCCTCTTCCTGCACCCTGACTCTTCGTCCTTCCCGCACTGCTCTTGGCAGCCATGGCAGGGAATGGCCCAGCAGCAGCTGACCAAAGGAACAGACCACAGGGGTTGGGACTGCCAACAAAATCCAGCTTGTCCAGCCAGAGACCAGGGCTCTGCCAATCAACACACATCTCCTATGGAAGCTCCCATCCCAGCCACTTCATCCTCTGCCCCACCGGCTGGGCCACTCGACCTGACCCTCTTACAAAACAGAATCAGAGAACTGTTGAGGTTGGAAGAGATCTTTGAGATCATTAAGTCCAACTGCTCACCTAGGGCTCACAAAATAATAGATCATGCCCCCTGAAAATAAAAGAATCCCCAACATACTGGTTTTGGGTGGGGAGGCAAAGGAAGGAGGGTTCCTAGTAAATTAAGTCTCTAATGGGTTTCGCCTCCTGGCTCTCCTGCTGTGGGTGCAGACATCACGGGGGTGGAAGCTGCTGCAGCTCTCCAGAGGAGCGACGTGCAGCGTGAGGCAGGGGTCAGGCTGGGATAGCTGAGCGGCACGACGTGCGGAGAGGACCAAGAGAAGCAACCACCACGTCCCTCAGCAGCTGAGCCTTGTTTGCCCTGAGCACCAAGTGAGACGAGAGCTTGTGGAGAGCCGGCACGCAGCCCCCGCAGACGGCACCATCACCGACACGCAACAGAGGATCTGAATTCAAATTGCACAAGCATGACCAATTCTGGCCTTTCGTAACTTTCAAGAGTTTCCTCAAGAGCTCCACCAAATAAAGAGTGCTTTGGAGGGGACCTTTTTAGACATAAAAATTAACTGCCTTTTGCTTTTTTTCTCTCCCCCTTTTCATGCCTTTAAATTGTGCACAAGGAATCGAGAGGCACGTGCGTTATATGAAGAACTAAATTCCTTCCCCCTCTGACAAAATAAGTTGCCCATAAGTGTGAAGTTTTAAATGCATTAATGCAAGAGCCTTGCAACACCTAGCAAACACTTATGGCATCTTGCTGTTAATCATCACAAACACCGCCAGCCTCTCCCATCCCCATCTGTTTGTTACGTGGGCACCGATTATCAGCTCAGTTCGGTAGTCACTAAAAGGTACAGAGAGGAGCAGCAATTCAGT
This sequence comes from Melanerpes formicivorus, assembly GCF_026170545.1. NCBI lineage: Eukaryota > Metazoa > Chordata > Aves > Piciformes > Picidae > Melanerpes > Melanerpes formicivorus. The sequence goes on along the minus strand of NW_027142498.1, from coordinate 212,073 downwards.
CATGGGCTTAAAATGTTTGAGTCTAATCAAAAAAGGGAGAGGGACAGCAGCAGCCTTGTGGTGGGTTGAAAATTCCACACCCCCCCCCCCCAACATAAAATTGCCAGGCCAGCTCAGTGGAAGTGAATGAAGCAGTATTTGCAAGCAAACCTACAATCTAAACATGAAATGCAATGAATATGGGCAAAATAGACAATATTTACATGCATGTACAATTTATAAACAGCACAAGAACCCCCCCCTGGATGAACCAGGTGGCTCCTAATAGCTTCCCCACTCCCTGCTCCCTTCTCTACATCCCCGTACACAGGACAAGAGAAAAAGCAGAGAGTTGCTGTTAATTGCTTAACCCCAACAGGAAGGCATTCATGGTCAGCAAAGCCACAAGTCAGAAGTTAGCATCTACCAGAGTGAGGAAGCTGAAAAGAGCAGGAGTTCATTGATACAAACACACTTTCTTAGTAGTCTGTCCAATGAGATTATTGAGACCTTATCATTATTTAGACCTTATCATTATTTAGATGTTATCATTATTTAGACCTTATTATTATTTTCCCTTTTACACCCAATGGCAATTTATTTGCATTCTGTCACTTTCTGTTCAAGATCTGTGGACAATTTCCCAGGCACAGCCTGAAACTACCACAAGCCTCCTGTTTTTTGTAGCCTTCACTTCTACCATGGGATGGGTCAAGGAGAGATCGCCCCATTTCCACCGCTCCCCTTTGAACCACAGCCACGGTGGGCTGCACGGGATGTGGGACCCGTGCGTTACAGGAGGCCAGCAAAGCTTTTCGCTCCAACTAAGTTCCGAAGTCATGACTACACAGCAGAAGCCGTGGGTGGCTGAAACGGTTTGGCCTGCAGCCTCAGGCCTGTCAGCTTGCACAAGCTGACTCCCTCCTGTCAGCTGAGCTGCCGCAGGGGCACCCGGTGCAGCCCCTGCGCCACGCCAGCACCGCTGCCAGCCAGCCACCCGCACCTCGGACACAAGCACTGCCTGCTCCACCAGGTACCTGCAGCTGCACACAGCAAGGCTGCATTTTGTTCTGCTGAACGAGAGGGTCTAACCCCGGCATCTGAAAGTTTTTCCCAGAACAAAGACCGTCCAACAAACAATAATGAAAGCTCCTCTCCATCCACTTCCTTGGGTATAGCTGCTGGATGATGAGGTTTAGCGTTGGGTTTGTGCTACACAATTGTTACCATAAACCTCCTGTTTATGTTTGGTGTTTGTGTATTTGTTTTGTCTCCCTGTGCAGATTTCAGTGCTCTTTGGAAACCCCAAACAAATCTCTGACTGGGCTGCCTGTGAATGAAGCCTTTACTCCCACAGTGTTATGAAAGCAAACACAAGCCCAGGGTCAAGTGCTTCTTTTGTCCCAGTAGTTCTTTCCCACGAGTTCAATCCTGCCATTAGCATTGATTTCCACTCCTTTAATCTGGAAATGCCTATCACAGCTCCTCAAAGCATTTTTCCCCCCCTGCCTTGAGATTTCTCTAAATATTAGCAAAGAAACCGTGGGGTCCTTACCTTTACCTCCTGTTGCCTGCAGCATCTTCAGATGATCCACAGTCATTTGCAGTATTTCTGCTTTTTCTAATTTGGCAGATCCCTTGGAGATAAGAGACTCGCATAAGTAAAGGCTTACAAGTACTAGAAACTTTAATTTGATATGCTTTCCACCGAGCCCAAGCCTTATGGTTTCAATTTCCCCTATCATTAGGACATTCTAGGCTTAATTCTTTCGTAAGCATCTGCCTCCCCGGGCTCTTGTCTGAGGGCTAACGCTGTCCCCTCCTCAGCAAAACCAGCGGCAGAATTGTGCTTTATTAAAGCTCAAGTTCAGTCTAGCTCTGGCCTTGAAGGTAGCATAGAGGTGGGAGCTTCAAGAAATGAGAGAAATACGTTCACTTTCTGGACTTTTCTTAACAACAAACGCACAGGGAGAGCTGGCAGGACAGGTCTGCACGGCAATCCAACACCCTGCTGTGACATCTCTTTTCTGCTTTAACCAGTAGGTGTCCCTGTGGACACGCACCCAGAAGTCTCCCTTTTTATCGCCCGCTAATATTCCACATCCCATTGGACTTCTGAATATGCCGTTCTCATTCTCCACTGAAAAAAAAACAACAGCCACGCAGTATTTTCAGTTAGCAACAAGTCTAGTTTGCAGGGACAGAGAACCACAGAACCACAGAATCACGTGTTGATTGGAAAAGACTTTTTAAGACCATCAACCCTCCTCTAACACTGCCAAGCCTGGTGCTAAACCACGTCCCTCAGCACCACATCTCTGCATGAAGCTAAATACTGTGAAAAAGAAAGAGTTTAGCTCCCCTCTCAGTAAAAGTCTTTTCTGTTACTGAAGGTGGCTCACACAGAGCTACAGTAGGTGCTGGGAAAGTATAAAATACAATTCCAAAGGTAGCACGAACACACTCATCTCTAAGTAAAACTGCTTTGCATGGCATCACTCCCTTCAGTGTCTGAAGACAGCCAGACCACTGAGTTCACCATGCAAATGTTGCTCCACTGCAAGAGCTCACCCCTCAGCATTAGTTAAAACCAGGGCTGCACAAGGTGCATGCAGGGGTGGATGGCATCTTGCAAGCCACGTTCTTCTAGTTACCACCTGGGCCACCTCACTGCCACTGGCCAGCTTTGCCCAGGTGATGCTGAGACCCTGCCCCGCAGCCCCACCGCGCCATCGCCAACCGCTGCGAGGGACTCTGGAGAGCAGAGCTGGGAGGGAGGGAGAGAGGCGGAAGCGAAACTAAACCTCCAACTTGGAAACTTCAGTGAGCTGAATGTCAAGGAGCTGGAAGAGGACCGATGACTTTGTCCTTGGCACGCTGCAGGAAAATGGTGGGGGCTTTCCGAGCGGCATACAGCACGCGCTCCGCTTCACGCCAACACGCCTCTTTCGATCCCCTTATGGCTTTCAGCACTTCTCCTCGTACAAAGGTTGGTGTGCCTATGAATTTTGGGGCTGATTCCCCCCATTTTGCATGCAACTGCACCCCATAGTTTTCTCAGGCTTCATCTTTTCCACAGCCATGGTACAAGCTGTCTCAGTGAGAGTGACTAATAGCTAAAAACTGCATGGCGCTGGGTGATTTCCAGCAGGCTCTGTAGGATTTGTTTTATAATGTTTGTGGTTTGTGAGAAGTAAACAATAAAAAGGGACAAACAACTGTTGTCCCTTGCCCCTGTTTATCTAGCTGAAAATATCCCTGCCACTCCATTTTGCCAGAACCTACAGAAAGGCATGGTTGCAACTATCAGTTCTGAACAGCGTATCGCAGGTGACGCAAGTCTTGCTCTCGCCGTTTCACTTTTGACTTTTCTTTTTAGCCAGCTTTCTGTTCAGACCAGGGGCATCACAGGCCTGATTTGCTGCAGTGTTTGCCATGCAGCACCTCGCAATCCTGCTCTTAAATCTTACTTTCTGGGGTTGGTTTTACTGTTACAAGAAGTTAGGTTCTTTCTTCTCGGTTAAGTTGCTCCCATTCGAAATGCAGCGTCCGTTGCACTATCCACAGGTCTTCAGTTGCCTCCAGTAAAACAAGAGCAAGGCTAAATATCAAATCAAAGCCCCCAAAATAAAAACCAAGATGTGGAAAGCAAATCAATAATTGAATTTGGATGGCATAAACAAAATGGCTTTTTTACAGGACAGGCTGTACTCCAGGCTTTTGGTCTATCAGTTCACAACCAAAGGTACCTCAATCAAAGTTAATTGGATCCTTCCAGCCTCCCCACTGAATACTTCTCTCACCAAAAGTCTTTGCACACATCCTTGCCTTCACCAGCTCACATGACATGGGCCTAGTCCCCCTCCTAATGCCCTGCTTGTAAAGAGTCATTTTAAAACATGGATAATCCAGACTGCCTGCTCCCTCTTTAGGAAGCTGGATTGATTAGTAACTGAAATGACAGATTAAAAATTAAAGGGCTTCCTAGAGCAGAGGTGAAGGAAATGATATTTAAAGATGTAGCCAGAAGGCTAACTGACACACAGGTTTGAGGGGCACTGTGGTGGGTTTGGGTGTTTGTTGTTGGGGTATGGAGTAAAGCACATTTTTTTACCAAAACCACTGCTGGAATTCATCGAAAGAACAGAGGCAACATGAACACAGTTACCCTTAAGGGAAAAACGAGTCAAAGAATGGAAATGGGCTTTTTTTTCCCAGCCTTATAATGAATTATGTTTTGCCACAAGAAAGCATTTTATTGAAATGCCTGCTTTGTGCCAGATCAGGACACATACAGGATTATTTTAATGAGTTTTACAAGAGGGCTAGCATTGCCAGATGAGATACAGAAGGAAGAGAGAAAAAGAAAAAGGAAAAGAAAGGAAAGGAAAAAAAACATGAAAGGAAAAGGGAAAAGGAAAGAAAAGGAATAATGAAGAAAAAAATGAAAGGAAAGGGGAAAAGGAAAGAAAAGAAATAATAAAGAAAAAAAATGAAAGGAAAAGGGAAAAAGGGAAAAAAAGATAAAAAAATGAAAGGAAAGGGAAAAAGGAAAGAAAAGAAATAATAAAGAAAAAAAAGAAAGAAAAAGAGAAAAGGAAAGAAAAAATAATAAAGGAAAAAATGAAAGGGGAAAAGGAAAAAAAAAATAAAGAAAAAAAAGAAAAAAATGAAAGGCAAGGGGAAAAGGAAAGGAAAAGGAAAGAATAAAGAAAAAATATAAAAGGAAAGAAAAATAAAGAGAAAAAGGAAAGAAAAAAGATAAAGGAAAGAAAAATGAGAAAAAGAAAGAAAAAAGAGAAAAGGAAAGAAAAAAAAAGGAAAAAGATAAATGGAAAGGGAAAAAATGAAAGAAAAAGGAAAAAGAGGAAAAGGAAAGGAAAAAAGGAAAAGGAAAAAAGGAAAGAAAAAGGAAAAAAGGGGAAAAGGAAAGGAAAAAAGAAAAAGGGAAAAAGGGAAAGAAAGAGAGAAAGAAAGAAAAAGAAAGAAAGAAAGAAAGAGAGAGAGAAAGAAAGAAAGAGAGAAAGAAAGAAAGAAATAGAAAAAGAAAGAAAGTGAGAAAGAGAAAGAAAGAGAGAAAGAAAGAGAGAAAGAAAAAGAGAGAAAGAGAGAGAGAAAGAAAGAAAGAGAGAAAGAGAGAGAGAAAGAGAAAGAAAAAGAGAGAAAGAGAGAGAGAGAGAAAGAAAGAGAGAAAGAGAAGGAAAGAGAGAAAGAAAGAAAGAAAGAAAGGAAGGAAAAAGGGAAAGAAAGGAAAGAAAAAAGATAAAGAAGAAAGCAAAAGAAGCTAAAAAGGCCTTACTTGTTTTTCAAAAGCAGTTGGCACAAGCCTCCTCAGCTCTGATAAACTGTTATTTATACGATCTCGGCGCCTCTTCTCTATAATCTGGTCCCAAAATAAAAACAAAGCACATGAGGTTTATGAGAAAAAAAAAGAAGTTGAAGGGCAAAAATCACCACACGCATGCCAAGTGTCACAGGGGCAGAGAACGAGGCACAACCTACCCCTCTCCTTTTCTTTCTGGCCATGATCTGAGATGTTGTCGTCGGGGAGCTCGAGCGAATGACGGAGCTGTTACTTTGCCTGTGAGACGATAAAAGTACGTCAGGTGTTGCACAACTTGATGCTGCCCTTTGAAGACACCTCAGGCCACCGTATTGAGTATGTGCAGTCCCTTTCATGCTGTTTTTGGTGCTTAGAAGGTGTGCTTTGCGCTGCACAGTGTTTTCAAAGAGACAGAAACCCTTCGTTTCTCACTGCCCCAGCACATCTTTGGAACTGACAGAATGTCCCTTGGCTGTAAAGGCCTTTTCTGGAGACAGCTCATTGCCCAGCTGAATTGATTGCATTTTCGTGGCATATAAAGCCTTGTACCAAACACAGGCTGAAGAACCAAAGCCCAAAGCCACATGAACCACAGAATTGTCTAGGTTGGAAAGGAGCTTTAAGATCCAACCCTTACCCCAGCACTGCCAGGTCTCAGGACCACATCTATAAGTCTTTTAAATCCCTCCTTGGAGACTTCACTGCTTTCCTGGGCTGCCTGTTCCAGGGCCTGGCAACCCTTGTGGGGAAGAAATTTTTCCTTATGTCCAACTTTAATGTCCCCTCCATCTCTGTATGCTAACAGCAATGTTAAGTACATGTATCTGATGCCACAACCTCTGTTTGCCCACTGTGTTTTGACATCAGTGCCCATCATTGCAAGAGTCAACAGATGCTCAAGTCCAAAGCCAGCTGCCCAGCCCAGGTCCGTGGGGCTGTCCTGCACCAGGAGCAGAATTCAAGATTTACTTTACACTACCCAGGAGTAAGAAAAGGCTTTTCTTTCAGCATGAGCAAGCAAAAAAATCCAGTAGCTTTCAATACTCATTTAGCCACTGAAGCGGACTGGATGGAGCTCCAGTGCATGTGCCTCTAAATTGGCAAGGGCACCTCTGACCACCAGCAGGGAATCCAGGAGCACCCCCAGCCCGTTCTCCAGCGGCCACCAAGGCTAACCCCCGGCTTGCTCCGGGGATTTGCAGAAGTCACCACTCAATCGCTGTTCATCTCTGCTCATCACTCATTTCCTACTGGCACCCACTGCCTTACGTTGCCCGGCCTACTGCAGAGCTACTTTGGGAAAGATCTGATTGAAAATGGCCAGTTAAGCAAAGCTAACGAGCTGCAGCCCGCGCTCACAGGCTCCCAGTAATGTCGAGGGACAGGCAGCTAAACCGTGGGGTGAATTCCTGGGGGATATCAACATGCTGCTGGTTGACCTGGAGGGGGACAAACCCTCATCCTGCTTCTCACTCGGAGGCTGCCCACCCCAGTCTGGATTCCCCCTGACTCTGCCCCACCCTGGGGCACATCCCGACTGGGCAACCCCGGGGATCGGGGGGTGCTCCACTTACCCGGAGTAGTTGTTCTCGCTCCCCACGTCTATCGTCTCGTCCATGTCGCTGTCTGAGGTAGTTTCCTCGCAAGGCCGCTTCATTGTGGGCACAGGACGCGGCGCAGCTTACGGCCGTAGTATGGGCAGAGATAAATAAATCCGTGGGGGGTAAAGGGGGGTAGGGAAGAAGGGTACCTCCGGCACGGCTCGGCTCGGCTCCGCACCGCCAGCAGAGCGAACCGTCTCTGAAGCGCTTTCCCACGCCGCGGCACAGCCTCAAGCCCGCCGGCCCGCCCCCGGCCAGCCGCGCCCCGCCCCGCCGGGGGTGACGGGCAGGGGGGGGGCTGCCCACCGCGGAGGAGCGGGCGGCAGCACCGCGGGGGTCCGGCCGCTCTCGAGCCGCGGCAGGAGGGGAGTGGAGCGGGGCAGATGCCCTCGGTGTGGGGCTCCGGGGCATCCTCCGGGGGAAACAAGCAGCATCTGGTTCCTGGCCCTCCCATGTCGTCGCGGGTCGAGGAGTGCGAGAAGGCGGCCCCGATGTCCCAGACGGTGTTTAGAGGAGGGATCTTCTAGCCCCTGGCCCCTAAGCCCCGAGTCTGATCAGCGCTCCCCGTGCCGTCCTGCAAAGCTCTCGGCGGCGGTGGCAGCCCCGGCCGCCGCTCCCTGGGTGCCGCTGTGTGTCGTGTACAGCACAGGAACGCGGCTTTGAGGCTGTGTAAACCCCAGGGAGGGTATAAAGCCTGAGAAGCGCATAAATCCTGGGAAGAGTGTAAATCCCCGGGAAGGTACAAATCCCAGCCCAGCCGGGCGAGCGTCCCCGCCCGCCCCGTCCCGCTGGGGCTCCGAGGCGCAGCGGGCACCGGCAAGGGTGAGAGCCAAGCACGGCAGTAATCCGGGCTGGAAAGGACTCGGAGAAAGCGTAGCAGCTCGGTTACCGGAGGATCTGTAGAAGGCGGGCTTTATTTTGCTTTGGTTTGGGTTTCCCCCCTCACCCCTCCGTCTCTCCGCTGTTCTATAATTCCGGATTCCTGACAAAGCACAGTCGGGCTGGGGCGTACTCCGCAGAAATTTAAATCTCCCACCTTCGATGGTTGTCCCGCTCTGCCTATCCCCTCTGCCACCTTCCTAGGAGCCATTTTTCTGCCACTCCCGCTGCCAGGACGCTCTCTGAGAGTGGCCGCGGGCGGCGGGCACGCTGCGGAGCCTGCAGCAGGCCTGGCACCACCGTGTCACCCTGTCCCGAAGTGTCCGGGCACAGCTGGGCAGGAGCAGGTCCCCCCGCGTCGCCAGCACCTGCCAGAAAGATGCTGCTGGAAGCAATTACCGGGAAATCGCCGCAAAACGCCCAAGTGACGGGAGATGTCCCCGTCGCACCGCCGTGGCCGCCGAGCACTTGCCTCTTCGGGTTTCCAGCCCGAGAGAGGGGAGAACGGCGGGTCGGAGAGGGAGAAAAAAGAGCCGGAGAAGGCAGAGGGGATCCGGTTGTGCTTTCGGGGGAGGGTGCAAGCCCGGCGGGCCGAGCGGACACCCCCGAGGGGTGGCTGCACCGGCAGTGCCGGACCCGCTACTGCCCGCGGAGCGGTCTGCCCCTGCCGGCTCTTACCGAGCAGCTGATGGGGCCGGGGACTCGGCTCTCTATTAGCTTAGGTGCGTTGGAAGATGCAGGTGCTTTGAAGCCCGTTTGAGGTTCTGCGTGCTGGAAAGGGCCTTTGCGAAAGAGAAAGCGGCGCCAGCGCTTCCCCCTCTCCCCCCCCCCCCCTTCCCCCCCCCCCCCCCCCCCCGCTAATACCCTCGGTCTCTGCAATTACATTTGGTGACACGTCGGGTGTTGGCTCTTTCATGTGGCTGTTGCTGCTGTGTAAAGGAACAGCGGGATTTCATGCCTCATTGCCCTACCGGGGCATCCTTTTCATGCTGCCCGTGTGCGCGGCTTCGCGGCTGCTCAGGCACAAGAGAAGCGAAGCGCCAGAGGGAAAGGCAAAGGCAGCTCTGGGGAACATTCCCCACAATAGTCCCTTTGATGGGATCTGACGAAAAAAAAACACCATCCAACAACAACAAAAAATAGTCCCAAAACCACCACCACCACCGGGGGGAAAAAAAAATCATCTAAACACAAACAAACAAGAAAGAAAAAGCACCCAACGACATAAAAAAACCCCAAACGAACAACAAAAATATCCAACCCAGAAGTGTATTGGGACCGTTGGGGAGAAATGGAATAGCAGGAGCAGCCTCCGGCTAGTCTAGTGTGAGGTGTCCCTATCCATGGCTGGGGGGTTGGAACCAGATGATCTTTAAGGTCCCTTCCAACCCAACCCGTTCTATGAATCTGTGATTCCGGCGCCCGGCTGCAATTGGAAGCACAAGCGCTTTGGAAATCTGGGAGCAGACTCAGCAGTTTTACTGCTCGGCATGGGGGATTTCTAGATTAAACAAACTAAAAGCTCAACCCGAAAGAAAAAAATCCCCCTCCGTAGCCTGTGATGTAAAGACACGGACTGGGGGCACCTGTGAAGGCCAGACCCGCTGCGGGCCGGGGAGCGATGTTCCGCCGCAGCCACCGCCTGTCAGAGCGGTAGGGGACATTCGGTAGCTCTGAGTTAAAAAATCCCTGACACTTTGCACGGGCTGCAGCTGCTCTAGATACTCCTGCAAAGTCTTACGAAACTGGGCGACGGGCTGGAGGGTGGGGATGTGACTCTCCCCTGAAACTCTGGTAGTCACCAGGGGACACCGGTGCGGTTCCGACCAGGGGACACCGGTGCGGTTCCGAGCTGTCCCGGCGTTCTGCGCTGAAGTATCGCATGTCACGCATCTCTGCTGCTAGATTTGTCGTTTCTTCTCACTCTGGAGATAGTTCCTGCTCCCCTACGTGTTTTGTTTTGTTTTTTAATTTATTTCTCCCCCCCGGAGAACAAGTCTTTCTTGCTTTTCTCCTACAGAAACCTGAGCTTAGCCCACGTTTACCTCCCCGAGCAGAGCTCACGTCCGCGTTGTTTTTCGCGGATCCGGCTACCAAATTCTCTTGGCAGCCTTGCTGAAGTCCCTCCTCCGGGAAGCTCCCAACGTTAACAGGCAATTGCTGCTCTCATTTTCCCCAGATTAATTTATTTTTCTTTTCCCGCTTAGATCTACCTGCTCTTAGGGAGGGGGGGTGGGACGTGCTTTCCCGGGACGCAGCTGGGAAGGCACAGCCTTGCCACCTCTGATAGGTCCCCGCTGCAGGTGCCGAGGCTCGGGGGGCTCCACGGCTCCGATGGACCGGGCAGGGGCTGCGCCGGGCCCGGGGGACCGCCGTGGAGAGGTAAAGCCTCCGGTTGTGCCTGAAACCGGGGTGGAAATACGTCGTGTGACCGGCGACTTCTTTTCTGCAGTGGCCCCGTCCGGCCCGTCTGCTGCAGCGGGCTCGGAGCCGCGCTGACGGAGCGCCGCTGAAGCCCGGGCAAACCACCGCTCTCCTTTCTCGGGGTCTTTTCCCTTCAGAAGAACAAAGCCCGAGCCTCCCTCCTTTGCCTCCCGCCTGAAAGCTACTGGGGCAGCGCCGGCCTCATCGCCCCAGCGGCAGAGAAGGAGCCGGCGATCACGTTTGCTTCCCGGAGCCCCGGGGAGAGCAGCCCCCCTCTGTCGGGCAGCGGCTCGTCGGAGGTTCCTGGGGACGGCGTGGGGAGGTCAGGCAGATCACTCTTCTTTCTCGTCTCCCCCGTCCCCCACTCCCCCGCCCTTGATTTGTTTGGGGTTTTGTTGTTTCTGGTTTTCCCTTCGTGAAAACCGTCGTGCGGACGCAAGCTCCCGCGGCCTGGAGGCAGAGGTGGGACGCTGGGTCCCACAGAGAAGCGAAGCTCATCTTCCCCGCACCCCTCCCGAAAATGAATCTGCCGTTTACCCCAGACTTATACGCTCCTTACATGCAGCTGTGGGACGTCTAAAACCAAACAGTTAAGAGTTTTAAAGAACATTTGAAACATGAGCGTAGCCCCCTGAAGGAGCTGAAGTTTTGCCTCTCTTAAGGGGACTAAAGATTGCTCCCTTTCTGTTTCTTTACTGGTCGTAGTAGGCACCCAGACTTTTTGTCTAAGAGCTGTGTTTTGCTTTATACTTTTGCTTTTTACTGTACATGTTTCATACCTTACCCTCTCCCTCTTGAACAAAACGTTTGCATCCCATTTCCTTCACCCTGTAAGCAGCCTCTTAGGGATAACTCTTCTATTATTCTTAAGTTACTTTCTCTAAGAGCTGGAGAGGAGGACAATCCACATTCGTGGGCTGCAAACAAAAACACTGTATGCTGTTTTTTTTTCCTTGCTGGACTCATCATTAACTGCCAGGAAAGGCTGAAAAACAAGAGGAAAGCTCTTGATATTGTCTTTATTTTTCCTCTGATGCGATTATAGCTAAAGGTTAACATGATTTCTGGCTAAGTTCACAGCAAGGCAGGGCTGACAGGCTGGAGAAAGAGTAGAGCATTGAGGAAACCGGGATTGAAAGGCTGAAGAAAGAGCAGAGTGTTGAGGAAGCCACATGTGGGGAAGCCGAAGGAAACAATGCTCCAAAAAAAGAAAGGTGGAGAGCCCTTAAAATAGGTGGCTTTGCCTGGACAGTGGCTGCAAACAGGGGGACATGAATGTGGCATTTCACACACTTTTGCACCGTGGAGAAGTATTTGACTATCACTTTAGGCTTTAGGACTCTTATCGATGGGTGAGAGTAGGGCCTGATCCACAGGTTGTTGCCGTGGGACTCCAACCACCCTGTAGATGCTAATAGAACTGCACTGCCCTGAGGTGCATGTGATCACTCCAGCAGCTCACTCCATCTTACCTCCAGTTTGGGAAGTATAAGAATTATGGAGACTTACTGTAAGAAACTACAATTTCAAGCTGAATATGATTGAAAAAAATATAATAGTAAGGTGGGGAGATGCAGTGGGTATTTACAGACCTTCCTCAGTCTCATCTTTGTTCAGAATTGAGCTACACCTCTGCAAATCTGACCTCAGGGAAGTAGTGGAGCTGACTGGAGGGTTTTAAGGCTGACTCCTGAAAACGTAACTCTGTGGTCCCTGTGTTGTGTCACGCTGCTTCTCTGCTCTCGGTGCCTACAGAGGTCAATGAAGGCACCCTGCTGGGTCAAGTGCTTCCTCCTGGTCTCTAGTCAGAAGGTGCTGCGTGTTTGTCCGGTCATCCCATTAAATGCATGAAATGCTGTCCCTGAGAGCTGTCACTACGTTCTAGGTGACAGGGAGAGACAGGAATACCTCCTCTGGCTCCTGCAGGATTAAGGACCCAGGGCTGTGCTGTCTGGTGATAAGGAGGATGGTTGAGCAGCACCCCAAGGAAGGGCTGGAAAGGACAAACCCTGATGCCAAGGAGCCTCATCCTCAACTCTACACCTTGTCACTCTCCCTATGTGATCTTGTGCAGTAAGGACAATTAATTAATTAACAAAAGGCATTACTTTTAAAGTGTGAACTGCATTGAGCCTCAGTTTGCACGGTCTCATTCACAGCAGAACTAGCTGCAATTTGCTTTAAATTAAATCACTTTCAGACTAAACCAACACTGAGCAGAATAAAAGCAACTTCAGCTTTGAATGGATGCCTGCATAGAATTGTTTGTGGTTTAACCAATCCACTCTAAAAATTAACTCTATTAATTTTCCTGGGCATTCTCATCTAGCCTAGCTTGATTTTTTTTTTCACTCTGCTTTAGTCTCCTATCAGTAAAATGGAAACAGAAATTGCCTGCAAACAGCTTGAAGTCGTTGGAGGGAAGGGGCTTGGTAACTGCAGCATTTTACCTGCTACTCAAAAGTTAGGTCTTGGTTTCTTCTTGCCGTGTATTATTTCTCAAGGACTGTACCCAGCTGTCAGTGACCCCCAAGGAGATGTGGCAGCAGAGAATTAGGGCCTCACTGAGCATTTTAAACTTCCACTGAACATCTCCTTGGCTTTGGCTCTGTGTTTTCTTCAAAGACTACGGGCCAAGGTTTCAGGACTCTCTAACTTTAGTCATCCTAATGAACAGCTTCAATGGTGTTAATGGGAACTAGGGCACTGTCTTTAATACTGGAAATCAGGCCACTTAATTGCCTCACAAAAACCAGACCGAACCTGGTCTCAGGGTTTTCTGCCCAACACAGATTATGAACTTTAATCTCTCTTAGAGGAAGCGCTGTTAAAAGCCATAGAGCTGCAGCAAGAATAAAATCTCTGTGTTATAATGGAAACAGGGCACTTGTTAAAATGAGCACATCAGCACAGCTTTGTCGTGGAAACTCTCTTTTTTTGCCCTGTTTTAAATACATTTTCACAGTGGTGAAGCATGGTTCAGCTTGCTGGCAACTGTGGTAAGGCTGGAGAAACACTTCAAAACTGGGGACCTTGATTTTTTTCCCCCCTTTTTTAAATCAAAACTTGGTAAGTTTTGGACTCAATTATTTCTCTCTTTTCCAATTCTTTCTTCCTAGTCAGCTTTCCTCCCCCCCAATCCTTTCTTGAATGTTTTCACTCTAAATGAGGCTTTATTGTGCCTTTTTGCTTGCCAAAAGCTGGAGAATTGTCATTATTTGAGGTTGAGGTTTTTTTTTGTCAGTTGTCTTTTAAAATGAAACCCAAGATGCTTTCCAGAGAGTTAGGAAGGAACCAATTTTCAAGGAGCGTAGAGGAAACTGCAGTGGCATGAACGGAGTTTTCTTCGTGAGAGGAAATAGTGTGTCATCTCCAGGCTTGAAATCTGGTTGTGAATAATGAAGAACATCACCTAAAGCTCTAAAAATAAGTACTCCTATGTATAGACCATAAAAATGAAGAAATCTCAGACATTCTGCCTAGATCCATGGCATCCTAATGAGCTCCCTCCCTACCGCTAGGCATTGCTGGCAGCTGGAAGTGACCATGAGACTGCAGATCCCATGAAGCTGGTGAGCAAAAGGACACATTTGCTCAACGTCCATTTGTCAGTTATGATCCCTGGAAAAAGACAAATCAGCAAATTATGGGCAGCCCCTCCCAAATGTCTGTGATAAAACACAGAGGGTCAAGAGTGAATAGCCAGCCGATAAGATTTGCCCCCAAATTAAGGAGGGAAAAACCCAGCCGAGAGTCTTCAACCACAGGAGGGTTGGATCAGGCTCTTAAGCCAAAGGGAGAAACTGCTTCTCCCTAAACTGAAGGTTTAAAGTGCTGCCATGGATTTGTGTCCATGCAGAGAGAATCTAACAGGCAGATTTTTTTTTGGTCAATCACTTTCATTTTCCAAAGCAGAGAAATTGCCTCTGTCTTGGTTCTGCTCAGCCTTGTGTCTCCTGGCTTGCCTGTGCTGAAGTATTTCTGTGATTCTTGAGTTGATACCACGACTGATCCTGCTGAGCTTAGTCAGGAGAACCTGTGTTGACTGAATGTGGCTTTTGCTTCAATAAGGAAAGTGAAGAGGCTCTCTGCAGGAGCTGGGCCTAATTCCAGTTTCCCTCTAAAAGAAAAGGATGCTGTCAAAGTATCTCTGATTTACGGAGACAAACATTTTTCCCTCCTTCAAAATGCTAGATTACTGTGGTAGTGTTTTAGTTTCACATCTTTCTGATTAGTTTTATTTGCCCTGGGTGTCTTTTTTTCAGTTGTTTGCACACAGCTGACAATAAATATTGCACATTGCAGGGAAATGAGATCAGGCTTTCTCTTCAAGAGGAAAGCTCTGCAGGTCTGAGGACACATCAGATTAATTGTCAGCGACTTAAAAAGTGCTCACTGCTCTCTGTGCTGCAAGAGGTGAAAAAAAATCTGTGCAGGCTGAAGGCTTTCCAAAATGCTAACTGCTTGCTTTTGCTCAGTAAGTTGTTTGCTTGTGTTTTATTTCTGGTGGCAGATGTTATCCAAAGAGTGTTTACAGTTGCTGTGAGAGAGCTCTCTGCTTTTGGTGCTTGCTGGTTGCTGCTTGCTTCTGCAATCAGAAGCAGAGCTTTCCTTTCCAGACTTGAGCTGTTCCTGCTTTGGGCTCCACTGCAGGACCTGAGGTGGCTGGCACCACTTCTCTGGAGCCACAGCAAGTGGACATTTCCACCTCCAAAAGACCATGAGGTCCCAGGATGGTTTTCTCCTGGTGTCAAGGGTAAGGCAGACACTGTGATTTCATGTCTCTTCCCTTCAGCCCCTGCTTTAGTTGCTGTTGTGTTGGTTTTGACCATGGAGAGCTTTTTTAACTGAAGATTTTGTCTTCCTTCTCTCAGCCAAATCTCAGGCTTCTGAAATGTTCTCCTCTTTCAGGCCATCCCTCCCGCTTGGCAAGCTGCCCTCCCTGGCCTTCTGCAAGCCCCACTCCATAGCTTTTTCCCCCACTTTTATTGTCCTGCTTTATTTTCTACTGCTCTCCATGAGACACACTCAGGTCTCCACCTCTGCTGCCTTCTTTTATGCCACCTCCATCTCTGGGAACAGCCTGAGGATGTCTCATGAGCTGCAGCTCACAGAATTCAATTTCTAGCACTGGCTTCTTCCCAGTCACAGAAGTGGCTTTTTGTTGTTGTTGATAGACTCTCCCTCTTCCCACATCCCTCTCCTATCTTTGGCCTTTACACAACCAGCATTGAACTTGTCTTTCTTCCTAAAGCTCTCATCTCCTCTGCTTCCTTGGCCAAGGCTGAAGGCATCAGTTCTTCCAGTTTGGGTGATAAGGGTTTGCAATGTTGGTGCCTTCTCTGCCCTCTTGTTTGCTTAGATGTGAAGGCTGTCTCCAAGTGCAGCTATCAGGTCTTCCTACAAAAGCACAGCATAATCTGACTTTTCTGCTAGGCAGACTAAACTTGGCTTAGGCTTCTGCCTGGCTTCCCAAGCACACCTCCTATGCTTCTGGACTGTTAGAAAAGCTGTTCAGTTCCTCCTTCTGTTTTATAGCTCTGGCCACATCGCTCCTGTCACTCCTTCTGGCTCACTCATTCCTACTCTGCCTGAAATACTCTGTCTTCACCTTCCTGACCCTTCTCCAACCCTCCCACACCCCTGCCTTTTCCCTTACCATATTCTCTCCTGCCTTCTCTCTACTAGTCTGGTCAAGCCAGACTGATCTGCTTTCCCTTTTCTGTGCATGCTGAGTCTCCAAAGCATTTTCCAGACATGCTCAGGGTTAGCAGTGGTTGCACAGGACTCCCAAGCTAGGTCATACAACAGTAGCAATGCCAATTCACCTCCTGTACAGCCTTTATGCTCTTTCTGGGTCTAAGCATAGGTGTTGCAAACCTCAGGTACCCCCAGGGCTACCAGGCATGTCCTTATTCCTAACGTGCCATAGTGCTCTCCCCAGCCTTGGAGCCCTTGCTGGCTGGGAGCCCCACACCAAGGTACTTTGGCACACAGGATTTTTTAGGTGAGGTGGCATGCCAGAGCAGTGACACATGGCCTCCATCACCCATCCATCCCTGTGGGAGATTCAGGTTCCTGCAATCTGGGGGGATTTTTCTTCTCTGATAGGGGAATTCCAGGCCTGGCTGCAGCCCGATGGCTCTGTCAGGGCGGAGGGAGGCGCGAGGGATGAGGTCCAGAAACCTCCCTGCTGCTGGTGGGGAGGAGTGTCCAAAGTGGGCATGTGAGGCTGGGAAGGGTGAAGGGAGCTAGGACATTTCCTCTGGGAGAGGAGGGCATTTCATAGTTTCATAGTTTCATAGTTTCATTCAGGGTTGGAAGGGACCACAAGGATCATCTAGCTCCAACCCCCCTGCCATGGGCAGGGACACCCCACACTAGATCAGGCTGGACAGAGCCTCATCCAGCCTGCTCTTAAACACCCCCAGGGACGGGGCCTCGACCACCTCCCTGGACAACCCATTCCAGGGTTTCACCACTCTCATGGTGAAGAACCTCCTCCTCACATCCAGCCTGAATCTCCCCACCTCCAGCTTCATTCCATTCCCCCTAGTCCTATCACTACCTGATATCCTGAGAAGTCCTTCCCCAGCCTTCCTGTAGGCCCCCTTCAGATACTGGAAGGCGACAATTAGGTCACCTCGGAGCCTTCTCTTCTGCAGACTGAACAGCCCCAACTCCTTCAGTCTGTCCTCATAGGAGAGGTGCTCCAGCCCTCTGATCATCCTCGTGGCCCTTCTCTGGACACCTTCCAGCACCTCCACATCCCTCTTGTAATAGGGGCTCCAGAACTCCAGAATTTCCTCAGGCAGAGTCTGTGCTGAGAGAATGTGCTGGGCAAACCTTTCTGCCCTGAGAGGCAGCTGGGCAGTAAGGAGAGCCAGGGAGGGTCTCCTTGCTGGTGTTAAGGAGAGGGGATTGTCATGTAGAGCAAGTGTCCTGCTGGAGGCAGTTGTCAAGTACCTCTCTTTCTGAAATATATCAGCAGAGTCTACTTCTCTGGAGACCTTCCAAACACACCTGGGCATGTTCCTGTGCAACCTGATCTAGGTGATCCTGCTCTACCAGGGGGGCTGGACTAGATGATCTCCAGAGGTCCCTTCCAACCCCCAACATTCTGTGATTCTGTGACCTCTGTGACAGTATCCCCACAATGGGTATGGGCAGCTCCTGAGCTCTGCTTCCAAAGCCAGGCACCCTGCAGGGCTCAGGGGTTTGGAGCCCACTTTCATTTAGAGTGAGACTTCCAAATCTGTGGTATCCAGAAGGCCTTGTTCTTTCCAAGTCCATGGGGTCATCTGAAGTCCATCACTTGTGTTATTAACTAACCAATATCTCATTTACCCCCTGAGCCTCCTCTTCTCCAGGCTAAGCAACCCCAGCTCCCTCAGCCTCTCCTCACAGGGCTGTGCTCCAGACCCCTCACAAGCTTTGTTGCCCTTCTCTGGACACCTTCCAGCAAGTCAAGAGAAGAGGAGGTTCAGGGGAGACATTATTGCTCTCTGCAACTCCCTGAAGGGAGGTTGTAGCCAGGTGGGGGTTGGTCTCTTCTCCCAGGCACCCAGCACCAGAACAAGAGGACACAGTCTCAAGCTGTGCCAGGGGAGGTTTAGGCTGGATGTTAGGAAGAAATTCTACACAGAGAGAGTGATTGCCCATTGGAATGGGCTGTCTGGGATGGTGGTGGAGTCACCATCACTGGAGGTGTTTAGGAAGAGACTGGATGGGGTGTTTGGTGCCATGGTTTAGTTGATTAGATGGTGTTGGGTGATAGGTTGGACTGGGATGTGCTACCCAGGGAGGTGGTGGAGTTGCCATCCCTGGGGGTGTTGGATGATAGGTTGGACACGATGATCTTGAAGGTCTCTTCCAACCTGGTTTATTCCATTCCATTCCATTCCATTCCATTCCATTCCATTCCATTCCATTCCATTCCATTCCATTCCATTCCATTCCATTCCATTCCAGCCCCATAGCATAGCCCAGTTGCTAATCACTTCATGAACCATGCATTAAATTGATAACCTAAATATCTGCACCTTATTATAGAGTGAGTCAGCTTTTGAGTATGCTAGCAACTGCTATCAGAATAGTTCCCTTGTATTTGTTAGCAGATTGAGTGCTCTTCCTAGCCTTGCAATCCCCAGACTTCGTGGCTCCCACATCAGAATGGAAATTGCTCAAATGGCCAAGCTGCAAAACTCCAGTTCAAAGGGTGAAATGCTTGCAGATTGTTCCAGTAACAATAAATGCACATTTTACTCTGGCCACTTGGTGTCATCTAGTCAGAGTCAGCTTCTTGTTCTGGACTTGGGGTTAGTGTTTACAAAAGCACATTTAATCTTCGCTAGCTGAGACCTGAGGGACCAATGCGAGCTCTCATCCTCTCCCGTGAGCTCCTCAGAGACAGCATTGCAGGGTCACCAGAAGACCACCAGTCTTGACAACTGTGTTGCCTTAGAAAGCCTGCTTTGGGCAGAAGGCAAAAACATCCCCTGACCCTTTCTTGTCTTGGAGAGGGAGAATTTCTTCTTGTCTTACCTGGTAACCTGTGTGGGAATGGGACAGCAGCTGCGAGTTCCTCAGCTCCACTGTGTGACCAGGCTGGATGAGGCTCTGGCCAGCCTGATCTAGTGTGGGGTGTCCCTGCCTATGGCAAGGGGGTTGGAACTAGATGATCCTTGTGGTCCCTTTCAACCCTGACTGATACTATGATACTATGATACTTAAGAGTGCAGCTCAAGGCTTTTTGCCCTGTCTGCAAAGTGATTTTGCTGCCAGTGCTGCTGAAGAGCAGGCAAGGTGGCTCCATCCTGCTTGCTAGGATCAAATGCAAAAGTCCAGTGTCCAGCAGACAGCACTGTTAGGTGGCACAAGTGGAGCCCTCAGGAGCTCCCATACATATGCTGGTGAAGGTCCTGGAGAATAAATCTTATGAAGAGCAGCTGAAGCAGCTGGGGTTGGTTAGTTTGGAGAAGAGGAGGCTCAGGGGAGACCTCACTGCTGTCTACAACTACCTGAAAGGAGGCTGCAGAGAGGTTGGTGCTGGTCTCTTCTCACAGGTGATTAGCAATAGAACATGAGGGAATGGCCTCAAAGCGCACCAGAGTAGGTTTAGACTGGACATTAGGAAACATCTGTACACAGAAGGAGTGGTCAGGGCTGCTCAGGAAGGTGGTTGAGTCACCAACCTGGGTGTGTTTAAAGGTGGTTTGGATGTGGTGCTTGGAGATATGGTTTAGGGTTGACCCTCATAGAGTAGGGTTAATGGTTGGACTTGGTGATCCCAAGAGGCTTTTTCCAACCTGAATGATTCTGTGATGTCTGGTGTCAGCTCAGGCCAGTTCTTTACTCACAGAATCACCAAGGTTGGAAGGGACCTCAAAGATCATCAAGTCTAACCTGTCACCACAGACCTCATGCCTAAACCATGGCACCAAGTGCCACGTCCAATCCCCTCTTGAACACCTCCAGGGATGGAGACTCCACCACCTCCCTGGGCAGCACATTCCAGTGGTGAATGACTCTCTCAGTGCAGAACTTTCTCCTCACCTCCAGCCTAAACTTCCCCTGGTGCAGCTTGAGCTCTGCCTGTCTGCTGGCAAGAGGAAAATACTCACCCCTCAA
This sequence comes from Melanerpes formicivorus, assembly GCF_026170545.1. Taxonomy (NCBI): domain Eukaryota; kingdom Metazoa; phylum Chordata; class Aves; order Piciformes; family Picidae; genus Melanerpes; species Melanerpes formicivorus. Next base: position 192,237 of record NW_027142498.1, on the reverse strand, counting down.
ATGAGACAAACAGCTGCAGGCCTCTGGGGGAAGCACAGTTTTGAAGAAGTCTTTGTGAGGTGAAACACTTGGAGCTGTTTTCTGGTTGTTGGGGGTCTTTTTTGGTTGTTTATTTCTTTGTTTGTTCTTTTGTAAAGAGCTTTCTGTGTTCTCCTCCCCACTTGGGAGACCCTGCAGTAAGTTACACCCAGCAAATGGGTAATTGCTTGGAACTTGGAACTGAGGCTTGGAAAAATCTTGTTGTGTTTAAATCTGTACCTTATGAAACATCTAGCCACCCTGTGAGGAGTCAGAACATCAAGTAGAGAGGTGGGGTGGCTGTTTCACAGGGACAGGAATGAAAGGCAAGGGTTTGATTTGGTTGCTTTGCTGCCACTTACCAGGAGACAGCTCCAGGGATGGTGACTCCACCACATCCCTGGGCAGCACATTCCAATGGCTAATGACTCTCTCAGAGGAGAACTTTCTCCTCACCTCCAGCCTAAACCTCCCCTGGCACAGCTTGAGACTGTGTCCTCTTGTTCTGTTACAGGTTGCCTGGGAGAAGAGACCAACCCCCACCTGGCTACAACCTCCCTTCAGGTAGTTGTAGAGAGCAGTGAGGTCTCCTCTGAGCCTCCTCTTCTCCAGGCTAAGCAACCCCAGCTCCCTCAGCCTCTCCTCACAGGGCTGTGCTCTAGACCCCTCCCCAGCCTTGTTGTCCTTCTCTGGACACATTCAAGTGTCTCAATGTCCTTCTTAAACTGAGGGGCCCAGAACTGGACACAGGACTCAAGGTGTGCCCTAAATAGTGCTGAGTACAGGGCAGAATAACTTCCCTGCTCCTGCTGGCCACACTGTTCTTGATGCATGCCGGGATGCCATTGGCCCTCTTGGTCACCTGGGCACACTGCTGGCTCATGTTCAGCCATCTGTCAATCAGCACCCTCAGGTCCCTTTCTGTTTGGCAGCTCTCCATCCACTCCGACCCCAGCCTGTAGCTCATCATGGGGTGTTCAAGAGGGGATTGGATGTGACACTTGGTGCCATGGTTTAGTCACGAGGTCTGTGGTGCCAGGTTGGACTTGATGATCTTTGAGGTCTCTTCCAACCTTGGTGATTCTGTGGGAGGGAGAGTGCTTTAGGAAGGGTTTAAATTGTTTTGTAGATCAGAGTTTGCTGTGGTTTACATATCTGCAGTGGCTTCAAAGTAGAGAAGGGCAGATTTACATTGGATATCAGGAAGTAGTTCTTCACTATGAGGGTGGTGGAACACTGGAACAGGTTGTCCAGGGAGGTGGTTGAGGCTCCTTCCCTGGAGATATTGAAGGTGAGGCTCCACGAGGCCCTGGACAGCCTGATCTGGTTGGGGATGTCCCTGCTGACTGCGGGGAGGTTGGATTGGAGGAGCTTTGGAGGTCCCTTCCAGCCTGGACCATTCTATGATTCCCTTTGCTACTGACAGACCAAGGAATACAACTGGGTCTGGAGTATAGGGAGAGTATAATGCAAGACTATAACAGGGAAAGCATAATGAAACTGGGGAAAAAGCAGAGGCAGAATTAAGTGCAATTAGTAAAATGCAACAAATGAGTAGTTGGTTGCTTATCAAAAAGAAAATGGATACATCTTGTCAGCAGTGTGACAACCCAGTTACTTGCAGGTGAGAGGTGGTTAGAATAGAATAGAATTAACCAGGTTGGTAAAGATCTTTGAGATCAAGTCCAACTTATCACCCAACACCTTCTCATCAACTAAATCATGGCACTAAGTGCCTCATCCAGCCTCTTTTTAAACACCTCCAGGGTGTTTAAACTCCACCACCTCCCTGGGCAGCCCATTCCAATGGCCAATCTCTGGGAAGAATTTATTCCTCACCTCCAGCCTAAACCTCTCCTGGCACAGCTTGAGACTGTGTCCTCTTGTTCTGGTGCTGGTTCCCTGGGAAAAGAGACCAACCCCCACCTGGATACAACCTCCCTTCAGTGACAAACTGGAGGGAGTTCACATAAAATAACTCAGGCTGCTGTTGAGCTGCAAGTTCTGCCTTGGGGGAGAGATTAAATCAGCTAGATAAACCCTGTCTGTCTAGGTGCCAGCACAAAAGTCACCCATGTGGTGTATTCTTCTCCCAGGTAACTAATGGCAAGACCTCAAGTTGCACCAGGGGAGGTTTAGCTTGGATATTAGGGAAAATCTCTTTGCTGCAAGAGTGTTCAGGCATTGGAACAGGCTGCTCAGGGAGGTGGTGAAGTCACCACTGGCCCTGGAAGTGTTCCAAGACCAAGCAGATGTGTCACTTTAGGACAGGGTGTAGTGGTTGTGGAGGTGTTGGATGTGATGATCTCAGAGGTCTTTTTACAACCTTAATGATTCCTTGCTTCTGTGATTCTCTGGAGAAGGGCTGGGTGGAAGCTGAGGGATCCAGTAACCACCTACAAAGTTGTAGGCTGTGAGCAGGAAGAAAGGCAAGAAGTGGGAAAGGACTGCTGAAGGAGCACAAGTCCCAGGATGAAAAGGAGGAAAGCTCATGCCAAGCACTAGGAAATATTACCTCCTGTGAGAACTGTTAGGCTGTGGTCAGAAGTTACACAAAGCTCCTCCGCTGAGTCATTTAATCTGAACTGTAAAAAACACTCCAGCAAATGTGCTGCCTTGGCACGGGGAGAGCCTGGGCTGGGAACAGCCAGCCTGCTCCCTGGCTCCCTTCCTCCCAAGGGCCCTTTCCTGCCTCTATGGTGGATGTCAATGGGCTTAGCAAGAAGCAGAACAGGGGTGGCTGGAGGCAAAGAGGGCGCACCGCTGGCTCATGGGGAACTTGTTGTCCACCCAGACTCCAAGGACCTTCGCTGCAGAGCTGCTTTCCAGCAGGTCAGCCCCTCACCTCTGCAGGGGATCTTTCCCAGCATCTCTGTTTGTGGCCACTTGCACCTGTGGCAGGGGAGCAAGGGGCAGGAGGCTTGCCAAACGTGGCCTTGCTGTGCTGATGTGTTTTCATCTCTTTCTACTCCCACCACACGTTTCCCACATTTTTAGTTAGGAGGAACAGCAGCCCAGCCTGTCACTCTGAACAGTTTATGTTTCCTTCCTTTCTTGTATTGATAAGGCAGCACTTACAGGGAATTGGTGGGAAGCTCTGCAGCAGCTGGAAACAGTCTGGAACAGAGAAGAACTGCCCTCTTGGGAGCCCCAGGAGAAAGCTGCAAGAGTGGAAGAAATTGTTCTTCGCTGCATGGAAAATCTTGGGTCCACTTACTCATCCTGCTGAGGTCACCATGAAGGTGGTGCTCAGCTGCACCCACCATGTACATCCAGCTACCATTATTTGCTTCTCCAGGAGACTTCTCCCCATGGTTCTAAGAGTATCTGTGCTTTGTGTTCCCAAATCCCAGCTCATCTTTGTTGGAGGGTCTTACTTAATTTGCAAAGTCCATCTCAGGGGGTGCTGTGAAGGTGGTGACCAGGAGTGCTCATTTCCCTATAGCATTCATCACTCCTCCACAGCAAAATGACCCAGAATAGAATAGAATAGAATAGAATAGAATAGAATAGAATAGAATAGAATAGAATAGAATAGAATAGAATAGAATAGAATAGCATAGGATAGGATAGGATAGGATAGAATAGGATAGAATAGAACAGAACAGAATTAAATAGAATGGAATGGAATGGAATGGAATGGAATGGAATGGAATGGAATGGAATGGAATGGACTAGAATAGAATAGAATAGAATAGAATAGAATAGAATAGAATAGAATAGAATAGAATAGAATAGAATAGACCAGCACCTCATGGACTTTAATGTGCTTTGTGTTCACTGCACTCCTCCAAGCTTCAGAAACGTTTTAGCTGGGGAGAAATATTATTTGTATGATGCAGATGGGTGTGGGATGATTCACAGAACTAGATTCCCAGTGGGACACTGAAGTTTGGATCCTCAGGTTGGCTGGTGAAAGCCATGGGTTTGATTTGGGCTCCCAAGGATGTGCAGGCATGTCCTGGGGGGAGTGAAGTACCTGTGAGCAGCAGGGAAGTGTAGTGGCACATGTAGTGAACATAAATGATGTTTAAATAATGTAAGAATAGAATATGCCTGGGAGAAGAGACCAACCCCCACCTGGCTACAGCCTCCCTTCAGGGAGTTGGAGAGAGCAATGAGGTCTCCTCTGGGCTTCCTCTTCTCCAGGCTAAGCAACCCCAGCTCCCTCAGCCTCTCCTCATAGGGCTGTGCTCCAGACCCCTCCCCAGCCTCCTTGCCCTTCTCTGGACACCTTCCAGCATCTCAATATCTTTCCTAACCTGAGGAGCCCAGAACTGGACACAGGACTCAAGGTGTGCCCTAAACAGTGCTGAGTACAGGGGCACAATGACTTCCCTGCTCCTGCTGGCCACACTATTCCTGATACAGGCCAGGATGCCATTGGCCTTCTTGGCCACCTGGGCACACTGATGGCTCATGTTCAGCCAGCTGTCAACCAGCACCCCCAGGTCCCTTTGTGCCTGGCTGCTCTCAGCCACTCTGACCCCAGTCTATAGCACTGTCTGGGGTTGTTGTGGCCAATGTATAGAACCTGGCACTGGAATGTGTTCAGTCTCATGCCCTTGGACTCTGCCCATCTGTCCAGCCTGGCAAGATCCCTCTGCAGAGCTCTCCTACCCTCTAAGAGATCAACCCCTGCCCCCAGCTTGGTGTCATCTGCAAACTTACAGATGACTGACTCTATGCCCTCCTCCAGATCCTCAATAAAGATATTGAACAGGATGGGGCCCAGCACTGATCCATGGGGGACACCACTGGTGCCTGCCTGCCAGCTGGCTGTGGCACCATTCACCAATGCTGCTTGTCAGGGAAGTGGGACACACTATGAGTATGTCCAAGTTTCAGACCCTTCTGGATCTCTCTTACTGATGCAGAGCTGCTGTGGGACACGGCATGAAGGTCTCCCCTGGAGACAGACCCTGAAGCATCCCATAGTCAATATTCTCAGCAGCACAGGCAGCCTGGTCTGAAGTGAGTAATGGAGAGCCTGGGTTTGCCTTGGGAAGAAGGAGGAGAAGCAAAGGGCAGGTCTGACACAGAGAGCTGGGTGAGGGCACCTCCCACTGCTCATGGGTGCACGGCTGATGAAAGGAGGAGGGAGGATCCCGCCAGCAGGAGCTGGTTACACAAGGTCAAGCAGCAAACCCCAGTTTCTCAGGGCTGTGGGCACCAGCAGAACAGAGCAGAGGGCTGCTGTCCTCAGCTAGCTACGTCCCTCCCTTGCTGCCTATGCCCAGTCCCAGCTGTGTGCTAGAGCCAGTCCTTTAAAAACAGCCAGGCTTTTCTCTTCCTTCCAAAGCCTACTTAGGGATGCAGTGCTTATTCCACTAGTGCTGGATGTAGGGGGGGATATTTGCCTCAGCTTCCACGGACCTCATGGTCTTTTGGGATGGCTATACCAAAAAGAGACAGTTACAGAAAATAGTGTGAGGGCTTTGAGCAAACTGGCACAAAAAGTAAGACATAAACAATGGGCATGCTCTTGCCTCAGGTATCTGTCACAGGCTCACAGGATGTTTAGGGGCTGGAAGAGACCTCCAAAGACATTGAGTCCAACTCCCCAGCCAGAGCAAGACCACAGAATCCAGCGCAGGTCACACAGGAATGCATCCAGATGGGTCTTGAAAGCCTCCAGAGCAGGAGGACTCCACAACCTCTCCAGTGAATAAATCCAAGGTGTTTTTTCCAACACTCCCCTCCTGGACTCCAGTGACTGCAACATTCAAAGAGGTCATTTTGGTGCTTCCAAAACTCTGTCATACAGAGCTGAGCTTTCCCCCCACCCTCCCCCTCCCCCCTTGTATTTGTCCCTGTGTGACTAAGCACAAGTATTACAGGAAACATGGAAATGTTTGGGCTTTAAAGAATGGCTGTGGAAAGAGGCCTCCTACTGATTCACAACTGCTGTTTAATGAAACAATCTTTGGATGTCCAAATTGCTGATTGTTCCAGGGAGGGTTACGTTCTGACCAGAAGGGATCCCACCAGTCCCATGTCACCAGCCTGGGCGTGCTGAGAAGAGGTTTTGCTGCTTCAAAACAATGGAGAATGAGAGATGTCCAGCTCTGCTCCCCTCTGTGCAGGATCTGCTTAGCACCATCTCTAGGGTGGCATCAAAACCATGGGAGAAGGAGCTAAGAGAGGAGCTGGAGTGCAAGGAAGTGTCTTTTTAGCATAGCATAGCATAGCATAGCATAGCATAGCATAGCATAGCATAGCATAGCATAGCATAGCATAGCTTAGCATAGCATAGCATAGCATAGCATAGCTTAGCATAGCATAGCATAGCATAGCATAGCATAGCATAGCATAGCTTAGCATAGCATAGACCAGGTTGGAAGAGACCTGCGAGATCATCGCATCCAACCTATCATCCAACACCATCTAATCAACCAAACCATGCAACCAAGCACCCTATCAAGTCTCCTCCTAAACACCTCCAATGATGGTGACTCCACCACCTCCCTGGCAGCACATTCCAATGGCCAATCTCTCTCTCTCTGTAGAATTTCTTCCTAACATCCAGCCTAAACCTCCCCTGGCACAGCTTGGAGACTGTGTCCTCTTGTTCTGGTGCTGGCTGCCTGGGAGAAGAGACGAACCCCCACCTGGCTACAACCTCCCTTCAGGTAGCTGTAGAGAGCAGTAAGGTCTCCCCCTGAGCCTCCTCTTCTCTAGGCTAAGCAACCTCAGCTCCCCTCAGCCTCTCCTCACAGGGCTGTGCTCCAAACCCCTCCCCAGCTTTGTTGCCCTTCTCTGGACACCTTCCAGCAACTCAACCTCCTTCCTAAACTGAGGGGCCCAGAACTGGACACAGTACTCGAGGTGTGGCCTAACCAGTGCAGTGTACAGGGGCACAATGACCTCCCTGCTCCTGCTGGCCACACTGTTCCTTTTTATGCTTTTCCTTCAGAGATGCAATGCACTGGGTGGAAAAAGAAATGTCTCATGACTGCTGAAACACAGAATCATAGAACAGCTTCAGCTGGGAAAGACCCCTAAGATCATTGAGTCCAACCTTTAAGATTGTCAGATTCAACCATCAAGCCAACACCACCGTGACCACTAATCCATGCTCCAGAGTGCCATGTCTGGATGCTCTTTCAAACACCTCCAGGGTGGTGACTCCCCCACCTCCCTGGGCAGCCTGTTCCAGTGCCTGACCACTCCTTCAGGAAATATTTTGTTCCTAATATCCAACCTAAACCTCCTCTGGTATGGTTTCAGGCTGTTTCTTCTTGTTCTATCACCTGATAGTAGGGAGAAGAGACCAACCCCACCTCACTCCAACCTCCTTTCAGGGTGTTGTAGAGAGCAATGAGGTCTCCCTTCAACCTCCTTTTATCTGGGCTAAACACCCCTGGCTCCCTCCACTACTCCTCCCCAGCCCTGTTCTCCAGTCCATTCCCCAGCTTTGTTGCCCTTCTCTGGACCTGCTCCAGCACCTCAATGTTCTTCTAGTAGTGAGGGCCCCAAAGCTGAACCCAGGACTCCAGCTGTGGCCTCACCAGTCTAAGCACAGGGGTACAAACAATTCTCTGATCTTTCTTGTCATGCTATTCCTGACCCAGGCTGGGATGCTGGTGGCCTTCTTGGTCACCAGTATGTACGCTGACTCATGTTCAGCCAGCTGTTGACCAACACCCCCAGGTCCTTCTCTGCTGGGCAGTTTCCAGCCACTCTGCCTTAAGCCTGGAGCATTCTCAGGGTTGTTGTGATCCAAGTGCAGGACCCAACACTCAGCCTTGTTGAACCTCAGCCCATCAAAATCCAGCCTGTCCAGGTGCCTCTGCAGAGCCTTCCTACCCTCAAGCAGTGTGCACATCACCTTCTACAGACCATGTAGCAGTGCTCTACCAACGAGTCAGCCAAGCTAGATCCCAGCCTTGGAGGAGAGAAGAAACAAGCTCAAAATGTAACCACAGAAAAGTTTGTGTGTGTGTGAGCTCTTTAATCAGCACAACTATAACAGAACAGCCCAAACTCTTCACCTTGAGCCAAGGCTTCCTTCATGGTAGGTCTGACACACCCCTAGCAACATGTGTTCCTTCTGCCAGCTTCTCCTTGGGCAGAGAACACATCTGTAGCTCCATGCAGTTGTGTGCTCTTAGTCTTAATGTGGATGAAGGCTGCAAACTGATGTGATTGCCCCTTCCTTCCTTCCTTCCTTCCTTCCTTCCTTCCTTCCTTCCTTCCTTCCTACCCCTCCTTCCTTCCTTCCTTCCTTCCTTCCTTCCTTCCTTCCTTCCTTCCTTCCTTCCTTCCTTCCTTCCTTCCTTCCTTCCTTCCTTCCTTCCTTCCTTCCTTCCTTCCTTCCTTCCTTCCTTCCTTCCTTCCTTCCTTCCTTCCTTCCTTCCTTCCTTCCTTCCTTCCTTCCTTCCTTCCTTCCTTCCTTCCTTCCTTCCTTCCTTCCTTCCTTCCTTCCTTCCTTCCTTCCTTCCTTCCTTCCTTCCTTCCTTCCTTCCTTCCTTCCTTTTCTCTCTTCAGGCGGACAGCAGATGCCAGGAGGGGTTGCTTACTGACATTAATCATTACCCTGTTGCTAGCCCCGAGCAGGCTGCTTTTAATTGACCAGAGCTGCATCCAGTGATTCATATCATGGAAAATTTACATCACACTTCTTTCAGCTGCACATCTGAATTGCAGCAATGTGACTTCATGGCAAAATTCTCAGTGACTACATCAGAAGCAGGAGCAGAGCCATTGTCTGCCAGCACAGATGTAACTGAGCTGTCCCCCATGCTCTGCTGTGCTTGGTGAGGCTATGTCCAAAAAGTCATAAAATTATCCTCCAGGATCATGGAATCAGAGAATTGTCAGGGTTGGA